>NC_051157.2:57298144-57514414 GCF_013339745.2 Dermacentor silvarum
GCGTGGTCTCCCACTGCTCTCTGGTCTTGTGCGTTTTATTCTGTGTGGGTGTGCCAGGACAAGCCCAAACCATATGTTGTAAGTCCGCCCTTTATTGACAGAATCTGCATCTATATATCGGTGTAAAGTTCTGGATAGTAACGGTGGTAGGCCACCGGTTCGGATATGTTTCTGTTTGCAATAAGCGCCATGCTGTCGCTTGCCGTCTACTTAGCAAGGAGTGTGCAGGGGGGAAACGGGCCCTGCCCAATTTATAGTGTTTGGTTATCTCAATAAAGGTGGTCATCCGGTCTCTCTCCGTTCCCAGTATTTGCGTGTCACCTGCTCGGTCCGTCAGTTCTCGTGCCAGGTTGTGCGCTATTTCGTTCGCGGGAAGGGAGGAGTGTGCGGGTGCCCATATAAAGTAAACATCTCGATCCTCACGATAGTTGGCTAAAATTCTTAACGCTTCCGGCGAGATTCTTCCTTTGGCATAGTTCTTGACGGCGGTCTTGTAGTCACTGACGGAGCAAAGAATTTTATTTTGAGCAACGCCAAGCCACAGCAGGCAAAGTAGTGTTGTCTCGGGTCGGGATAGTGCGTGTGGAGGAGGAAGTCGAAAAGAGGGGTCAAGACGACGCAGAAGTGTTTGCTTGCAACTTGGTGTGTTGTTCCACAAGGACTGTGTGGCACCATTCGCAAGCACTCGAGGTTTTGCTGCTGCATCTGTTCCCGGCAGCGGGATGGGTTCCTTCACATCCTCTTCATCAGCAAATAGAACAGCTTATTCGGCGTGGTCGTTGCCCATGATGCCACATAGGTTGCAAAGCACCCAAAACTTGACGTCGTGTTTTTGATCGACGAAGTTATGAAGAAGCTCTCGAGTTTCTGGAACTAGTTTTTCGCAGAGTCCATGGCGTAAGGTGCTCGGCGCTTCTACATATAGTCCCTTTAGAATGCCATCTGCAGGAACAGGATATGTCCCAGCTGCTCAGCAACAACGAGCACGCCACATTCATGCAGCGCACACACGAATATTCCGCATCGTCATGTGTGGCACTACGAATATAGACTACGAGAGCGATTTGCACGACCTACGGCCCAAAGTACATAAATTCTTGGCAATGACCGACACTCCTCAAGAACGTACCAGTTCGTTGAATTAACGTCTTCTGTTTTTCGGGGCAACGAGTGTCGCTGCTTATACTAAACTGTTCCTCTGTTTCATTATTTGCAAAAACCGAATGGCCAATTTCATCATTTCTTTTATTAGATGCTAACAGTAAGAAGGTTGATCAATGAAAAGTCGGCCGTACTAATATGACAGCAAATATGTTAGGTTTAGCTGAGGGATGAGGTGGAGACGTTGGCAGCATTTCTTTCCTGGCACCAGTTGGATGAAAGTTATTTGAAGTTAACAGAAAAAACTACGGCTATACGTGAGCAACAAAAAATAAATAGTGGAAGACGCAAGGTCACCTTAGCCCGACGGCGAGAAAATTAAAAAAAGGGGGAGGGAAAGAACTCGCGAAATTGAAAACTATAAGAAAGATAAGAATTACTATTATTATTCTGTAAGCATTTACAAACACCCCAAGAGAAAGAAAGCCGTTCTGGCAGCTGTTTTCTGAAAGGGGCACCATGCAAGAACAAAAAAGAAAGAAGCCAATAGAAGAAAGATGAACGAAGGAAAAGGAGAGAGGAAGGCACACCACAACACGTCACACATTTACATGCGCACTATGAGCGTTGCAGAACAAAGCCAAGTCCGGTGGTTGACAGGAATCCTAGCATAGCTTTGTGAGCCTCATATCGAGTTGAACGCCCTTCTGGAAAAAAAAAATATCAAGAAGCAATGTTCTAGCAAAATCAAAGTGTTGGAAATTGTTCAGCAGGACAAAGCGAGAACTGTGGAATGTTCGACATTCTAACGGCAAGTGCTCAAGCCTTTCGACGTAGTTACCACAAACAAGGCACGAATGGCTACACAAACGTACTTGTGGGTTAAGGTGACGTTCGACATTAACACATGCATCCAACGCCTATATTGTATGCATAGAATTACAATACGCCCGCACATATTCGCACATATCTGGCCAGACGGCCACCCGGCTGGCTGTTCTTTATAAACCAATAAGCTGTCCGCAAGAAGTACCGTAGAGTTTTGAGAACTATACCGGATACCCAATGTACTTGAGGACAGTATCATGACTTCACGAATGGCGACGATATTTTAGACCAATATCAACATTTCATTCCAAGCTGTTCACACTGTTTCTTTTACTACTGTGTTCAAAAAAGGTTATTGAAATAAGCCATATAGAGCCTCATCTACTGAGGGTATTCAGTTTCGATACCTGCTGCATGCTCGGAACATGTAGTGCGTGTCGATGTCGGGCCGCGATTTCCCAGTAGTAGCCTTCAGCATGTTTTTAGCTAAGTGGGAATGTTGGTTGGTCTCCCGGTTAGTGGCGCTACCCATACAAAGCTGCGTAGAAGGTTTACATTTGAATCTAGAGTGTCCCAATCAGCGAGACTTGGTCGCAGAAATTCACAACCATCCACTCTTCGGTCTCTTTAACAGGCACCTCACCTCAACAATATTGCTGACCTAACAACAACATCTGCATAAGCTAGACAAATTCAAATATTACTTTTCACCTCTAAATACACTTTCATTTAGCTGCCTGCTTAACAGTGGTGTTAACAGAAATGTCAACCGTGAGCAGCAGTATATGAAGTTCTGGCGACAAAACCCAGATGTTTTGTCGTTCTCTTCTGAGCACACGTGATGGTCCTATTCTCGTCACTGCGAAAATTGTTTCCTTTGTTTAAGTCCGTTCTAACTTTTTTATCTGCATAAAATGTGCTTCTCAAGAAACCACATTAATCTTGTCAAATCAATTACCAAACTTCAGTCTTGGACCACACGTTTACCTATGACTGGCAGATAAACAATATTGCTGACCTACTGAATCTCGCTTAGCGTTTAGAGGAACGTTTTCATACTTCATTTGGTATATATTTTTGCAATATGCAGTAGAAATAAAAAAAAAAAATCTAGATTAAGTTCTGCCTATCTTGCAAGTTAAAGGTTTAAGTGAGGAGGGCCGCGTCTACGGACATCGTGAACGACAAGTTTGGCTGTTGACCCTGCCACTTCTAGCTGCTCGGTAATGGCCATAGTTGGCGTTTGATAGTTCTCGCTCATCACGACATGCACCTGCCGAAGAAACTCAACCACCTGAATTGCGTCTTAACACTGGCAGCGTTTATTTCTCTATGTCACACATGATCATCGGCTGTAAAGTGTTATCACGTCCGGCGACTCCGTCCCCTCCAAAAAAAAAAAAAAAAAAACGCCACCGCCAACAACAACTAAAGGATTTAGGCGACGGTTAAGGCGGCAATGTTCAAGTCACTATTATCTGCGAGTAAGTCGAATAGGATAGCGTTTGGCTTCATCTCCGGAGTCAGACTGTAAGCCGATATCAGGGGATACAGGATACATTTGCTATATAGGTGACGGAGGCGTTGGTTAAGACGAAGTTACGCTCCTAGAAAGACGGATAGAATAGAATTGTTAATGTCTATGGCTATTCAAAGCCGAGTCCGCAAGTATTTTACGCACCCGGTATTCGCAGGACAGACACACATTGCATATGTTGACTGTCATAATGCACTCGTCGAATTTACACCACATAAAATAGAGGCGGCAAGCTATGAATACTTTGTTTCGTTATTTTATTGCGATAGCAATTATATGGACACTCCAAAGCAGATTTCTGCCGTCGGCGTGCCGTCGCCGTCACCGTTGCCGTCGCCGTGAGGTTCCGTATGACGTCAATGGAGACGAAATCGTCGCCGAACGCTGTATGTGCGAGTGAAAGGGCGCGAGGGGCGCGCGCTTTCACGGGGAGGGAACGCACGACGCAGAACAAACGCGCGTTCTGCGCCGTGCTCGCTTAAGGGCTGCAGAAGTAGGCGTCTCTTTCCTCCTTTCCAATCACCAGATATGTAGAGCAAACGCGCCTTCTTCCGACGCGCGAGAGGCCGTGGGGAAGGGGGGGGAGGGGGAGGGAAGGGAGGCGACGTTTAGCTGCGGCACCAAGTGCCTATTATTGCGATAGCAATTGTATGGACACTCCAAAGCAGATTTCTGCCGTCGCCGTCGCCATCGCCGTGAGGTTGCGTATGACGTCAATGGAGATGAAATCGTTGCCGCGCGCCGCCGAACGCTGTATGTGCGAGTGAAAGGGCGCGAGGGACGCGCGCTTTCACGGGGGTGAACGCACAGCGGAGAACAAACGCGCGTTCTGCGCGGTGCTCCCTTAAGGGCTGCAGAAGTAGGCGTCTCTGTTTCTTTCCTCCTTTACAATCACCATATATGTAGAGCAAACGCGCCTTCTTCGGACGCGCGAAAGGCCGGAGGGAGGGAGGCGACGTTTAGCTGCGGCACCAAGTGCCTATTTATATCAGAGGCTCCGGCAACAGTCACCAACGCCGCACGCATTTTGTGCGAACGCGGGCAAAACGCCGACGGCGTCGACAACAGTTCTGCGTGTTGCCGGTGCTGCTGCATGTCCAAGTTTATACAGCTGATAAAGCTACTATCATTACTCCGTATAGCTCTCTACAAATTTACTATCGCAATTGATGCTTCGCCTTTAAGGTGAAACTGCGACAACTTTTTATATCAGAGGCTCCGGCAACAGTCACCAACGCCGCACGCATTTTGAGCGAACTCGGGCAAAACGCCGACGGCGTCGACAACAGTTCTGCGTGTTGCCGGTGCTGCTGCATGTCCAAGTTTATACAGCTGATAAAGCTAATATCATTACTCCGTATAGCTCTCTACAAATTTGCTATCGCAATTGATGCTTCGCCTTTCAGATGAAACTGCGACAACTTTTTATATAAACACGCATTTGGTGCCGCAGCTAAACGTCGCCTCCAATCCTACTACTACTACAAACTACTATCCTACTAAACTACTATCCTTACTCCGTATAGTTCGCTACCAATTTGCTATTGCAATTGATGCTTCGCAACGCGCAGAGCTGATGTCGACGGTGGCGGCGTTTTGCCCGCGTTCGCACCGAACACGCGCGGCGTGGTGACGTGTTTATGAACGTGCAAACCTTTGCCGTACACCCTATGGCAGTGTACCGTAGCGACCATAAGGCCATGGTCCCTGTGTTCACTAAATAAATGAAACCACTCAATCAAATATATTTATCATTCTTTAATAGTTCAAATAACCAATTACGCAGTCACACCTTAATAGTCATAGTTGGAAATACATATTTCCCACCATAGTACAGCTTCGTTTGTCTTCCATCTCTACTCCAGGGGAAGGGCTGACAGTTTTTTCCCCATCTTTTCACATGTAAGCACACGATAAGTTGCTAAAGAAGGCCTCATCATACTTATTTCGGGTTTTCAGCCAATTTAGCTATAGGTAGGTGCTAAGCTAGGAGAAGATTGCTGTTTAGTCGCTGCACTTTAAGCTGATTATTTGTCTCCTTTACACTTTTACTTTTACCGTTCTCGACCTAACAAATAAGCTCTTGCTCCAGCGAACACTTACGGAACGCTTAATCTGATCATCATGAGCGTTCGCTATCTCCTTCACTCGCTTAAAATATTTCCTGTCTTTTTTTTTTCTTTTCTTTTTTTTAAGGGGACAAAGTGCGGAAGCAGCATATATGAATGTTGTTTTTGCAGGAGCGGTGCATCACACCCACGCAATAATGGGCAATCTACGAAGCGCTCGTTTTACGGCTGAACAAGCCAAGTTTTTTCTCTAATGGTTTCTCCTGTTTCGAAACTGTGCTCCAATAATGTTATATTCCTCATTATGTACGATAAAAAGCTGACAAGCGGTGGGGCTGCCTGTGCTGCTTTTCTGCAGCACCGCTACGTGATTCTGCTGTGTGATTTACAGAAAATTTGGTTTCACAAGAAGAAAGAAGGCAACGACCTTCATCGCATATAGCATCAGCATTATCTGCCATAATGGAGACGATGAAGACAACAGACACTCGTTAGGGTGGTTTAAGGCAAATGATGATCCGGTTACAAGAAAATTGCTGAAATTTCCCACAGTGCTCATTTAATTCAGAGAATGCTGCGATACACAGTCCCATGGTTGCCATATAATGATCCAGATGACGAGGGCTGCGAAGACGGCGCTCATGGTGGTGATTTGTAACTCCAGAACAAGAGAGCGTTGGAGGGGATGAGGAACATCAAATTTCGCCGTTCGGCGCTTCATGGTTATTGCTCTCTACGGAGCTTTAACGAGCTGAAAACCCTTCTCACGTAAATCGGCCTTTAAACTGCCATGTAAAGCGAACCATTAAGTCAGACTGAAGAGGTCAATGACGCGTGTCACGAGCGCAGAAATTCATAATTGTATTCGCATGCTTTGACGCAAAGCTTACTCTGCAGTGTAGAAATGAACAGCAATTGAAGATCGAACTTCTGCTTACTTTTACAAATGTGCCAACGAGTTCCACTGCGTCCAGCTCTGCGCTTTTCTATCTGTTCCGACTTGACACTATTTTTGCTGGGCTTTTCTTTTCACATCAGAACTCCCGTATGTATTATTAAGCTTGTGTCGCTTACCACATGGTGTTCTTTAGACTAGCGCTTCCATGGTCTCCTGAGACCCGAAAACAACTTAGGCACATAATCACTTTTCAAGTCAGTTCAATTATCTTGCAAAGTTTATATGATATAAGCTGCTTTTCTTTGCAATATTATATAGAGAGAGTAAGTTGCTATATTCTGGTGGGTTGGATGTTGTCGTTGCATCGGGGATTTTCATGTCATCCCGATGTATTCGAAATGCACCTAATTGTTACTTTTTGTCATATGTGACGACACGATGTGTCGATGTATCACTTATTAGTGTCATTTTCCTTCACAAATGGGAGGAAAAAATTGCATTCAGTTCCGCAATATTTTAACGTGATATCAGGGGAGAATATGTTAGGTAATCGCCTTTTAGTTAAGTTTGAGAATGATTGAAAGTAGTGTCCGAAATAACAGCGCGTATTATAATAATATAACGAAGGTTCTCAGGATAGTTTTGATGGGTTTGTGAGTTTGTGCTAGCGAATGTGGTACAGTCTACTGGACCTTTGGGGCCTAAAGGATGCAAGCTTCCACCGCTCTTAGGCCTTGTTTAGTGCGTTCGTGAAACGTAACTGTACTTTCTGCTAGGGTTATTTTTACTTTGACGCACCCATGTGCTAGAGAGCTAGGGAATCTCACTTTGCACATGTTCGTGTTAGTGATGGCACATGCTTGTTTTGTTCCTCGTATTACGTACACCAGGCACCCTGTGAGGCGATGTGCGTACTTCATCGTCGAACGCTGGCTTCGCTCTGCATATTTAGCGGGCTTTGTTTCAGATTGAAATTTTGGTGGCTACTTAGTGGTGGAAATCTTCGTCTTTTTCTCGTTTATTGAACTGAATACTCTGTAAATTGGGTGCATTTAGCATTACTGCCGGCTGGCGTTTCAATACTGGCTGATCGAACAGCTGCTATAGAGGCCCTTGTTTATGCCAAATACGAGGCCAAAGCAAGGAAATAATTATTCGCGCTTAGTTTCTAAGTAGCCGCAATCTACTTAGTAGTGCTAAATAAGTGAAGGTGACTGAACTTTTGATATTGAAATTCGGTAACCAGCATGTTAAAAAGAAAATTATATATGCTGTATATTGCACAGGAGCATATTCAATTTCTGAAGTGTTTTAAACGCTAACAATGTTTTCAGGGTTTTGTTTTATTGCATGTTGCTATCCGTGTGTGAGTACTTTTAAGCGTGACATATACAAACAAAGTGAAAGGCCATTCAGGGTTATAAGAAGAAAAAAGGTCAATATGCCTGTCAGGCAGTGCTTTTTCTTTTAAACTCTAATTTTAAAAAAGCTTTATACAAAGTATGAGACGGAAAAGGGAGAACATGCATTTCACCCGAATTGTAGCACGAAGATAGAGAAAGACAGACAGAAGAAAGGGGAAAGGTAGGGAGGTTAACCAGATGGGAAGATCCGGTATGCTACCCTACGCTTGGGAGAGAGAGTAGGAGGAGGTGAAGTGACAGGAAAATAGAGATACAGAAAGAAAGGAGCACATTTACACAATCGCAGTCGGTCACTGTCACCGCACGGCACAGTAGCACTTGCAGCACTATAAATATGGAAGCCATGGAAGCGTTGACGCGTCGACACAGAGCGAGGACATCCTCTATATACGAGGTATATGACTCGCCGAGTTGTTGTTTGCGAGTGTCGAGTGTCTTCTTCGCGATGGCGGAACGAACAGCCCGAGTACCAAAAACCTGTCGGAGCTAGTGTTTGAAAATATTCCAGTCGGTGAGGTCGATCTCGTGGTTGAAAAACCAAGTCTTCGCTACGCCCGTGAGGTAGAAGGAGACGTGGCGTAGCTTCATCACCTCGTTCCAGTGGTTAGCAGAACTCACCCGGTCGTAGTTGTCAAGCCAATCCTCCACATCTTCACCACGGAAGCCAGCGAACAGATGGGGGTCGCGCTGGGGCCCACTGACGATCCAAGATGGAGAGGCTGCGGCAGGCGGAGCCGAGATTGTAGATGTAGAAGTGCCAGAGTGCTCGTCCTGCGGCATGTTGGCGGACAGCTGGCACAAACGGCGACCTGAGCGAAGCTCCAGGAGGTAGAGCGGGCGAGGAGAGGACGGGGGACCGAGGATCAACCTCCACCACTTGCGACGTAGCGTTAACACGACCTTTAATACGCCCCGAAGACGCGGCGGACCGATCACACTCAAGGCACAGATCAGTCTCAAGATGAGTCCCCGCAAGCGATGAAGACGACGAAGCCGATGAGATGATGAACATGTGCAGCCAACGAAGAATTCACTAAGAAATGCCCACACTATGTTCAGACTATAGCCGCTTGTTCAAGTTTCTTGCCCTTAAAAAAGTCGCAGATTTGCCCGAAAGGCGAAGCATCGATTGCGATAGCAAAGTATCAGACAGCTATACGAAGTAAGAATAGTAGTTGTGTCGGGCGTATGAAGTTGTAAATATTCGCTTACTAATTAAATAAACAAGCATGGTGTCAACCGCGCACAGGTAAACATGAACACATCTCGCTAGATGAACGCGGGAGCTCGTGAAAACGCTGGAGTGAGAAAGCCTGCCAGCGGCAGCGAGCAAATTGACCTTCGCGCTGGTTCTCGCTTCAACGCGAACTAAACGTCGAAAGCGCAGCGCATACGAAGCAACCGGCACTCGGCGAATGCACTTTGGCCCATCGCAGATCGCTTTGAAGATGCGGCTCCCGCGGGCGCACACTTCGGCCGCGTCGCAGATCGTTTTCAAGATACCTCCGTGAGCAGCAGCCGCGTAAGCAGAACGCACCCTCCCCCCTCCCGTCTCCGTCGCCTCCTCCCCGTGCCTCGCGCGTGAACGAAGACCGATGCGCTTCCGGCCGCCTTCCTCTCTCGCGTGAGCGAGATTAAGCTGCAGTTGCCGGCTCACCCTCGCACGCTTTCACTCGCACACACAACGCACGGCGCGCGGCGGCGATTTTATCGCCGTTGGACTTTATACGGAACATCACGGCGACGACGACGGCAAAAATGCGCTTGGAGTGTCCATATAATTGCGATGGCAATAAGAACTGCTACAGTACCCTCGTCACCCTCCACTGCGATGGCTTGTGATGTTGGCGTTCCAAGATAAGTTCCACTGTTAGAGGTCATTGGTCAAAGCGCGCGATCGCGATTGCGAGCGATCGTCTCTGTAAATTGTAGCGAGGACAGTCACAGAGAAGGTGTTGAAGAGTCTCCTCGCTACCACAGTCATCACACAAGGCGTCGTCGGCGCATCCTATTCGGAATGCAAAAGACTTAGTAAAGGCTCTACCACCAAGCTGCAAAGAAAACCTATAAGAAACATATAGAGGTTGCTCATAATGACAGCCTCACTGTTGAAGAAAAATTCATCCTGGTCGGGAATGTCCTTTGACGTACTTTTCTCCACCTTGCGGGCTTCCGCACAACTGATTTGTCAAGATACGTGGTTAGAAAGCTTTAAGATCACACAAACTTGTTCATATACCTAAGTTTATTACATATATGACTTCGAGCTATGCAAAAAAAAAAACAAACTACGAAAAAAGAACGGCACAAACGAAAAGAAAGGATGTCTCATGTACCTGTATTCTGCTTCGACCAAAGAATATATTGCCGATCTCATTACGGTATCTCCGGCTTCTACAACAGTTGAAAGCACATTTCTAAAAACAACCTTGGCACTCAATCGTATTTACCGCATAACACGTACACTAGATTTTTTCCGTTGCAGCAAATATGGAAGGGACCATTGATGTTTCAGAGAATGCATTTCTTGCTCTTCAAAATGGTCATTATAAGCCCTAGATTATTTTATCAGAAGCTGTAATCTTATTTAGCAGTGCGCACAGTTTTTGGCTGAGTAAAACATGGCTGACTCAATAATTCACTATTTACTGTTACAATGAAATCACAACAATAACCTGCCTTTAAACGTGTTTTTTTTACAGTAAACAGCAATATCTCGAGTACATTTTTTTATTCGTTGAAATTACCCGCATACTATAATGCTACATTGGGATAGTTGTGCATTCGGCCAAGAGTGATGCATTTCGGGTAATGGTGCTGTAAAGAAGTATGACAGAACTGTTATTTCAGAGCAAGAGTATGTATGAGAATAAAACATTCATTGCGTTCAAGTACATCGACACTGATCACAGCGAAGACAGAAAGAGCACAGAAATCATTTTAGGAGCATATCTTTGTTTAAATAAACAACATCGTTTAGTATTTTGAATATCTTAGGTGTTTAAACGTCAATAAATGACATATTCCAAATAGTTCTTGTGTACCGATAAGCTGTTTTCTAATTCACTACGATTTCATTAGTTCACAGTCGGCGTGAACCCACTGTGTACATGTAAATCGTGCTTTTTCAGTGAACCTGTCAGAGGAAGACTGGGTATATATGTACGTTGCTACAAGTTTGTCGCAATGATTGCAGGTACCACTAAGAACTGATAAACAAATAAAACAGTTGATGTAGTCGAACTTCTGTGGTGCTTTCTGTAAGTTTGGTGAAGATTAAAAAGTAAGTATAGAGTTTACGTGCCAAAACCACAATCTGCATGATTATGAGGCACGACGTAAGGGGCTCCGGAATAATTTTGACCACCTGGGGTTGTTTAACGTACACCTAATTTCACGAGTGTACTGGTATTTCCCTCCCAGCATAGAGACGAGGCCGCCGCAGCCATGATCGAACCCGTGTTCATGAGCTCAGCACTACAACGCCACTGTCCCGCGGCAGGTAGGTTGGATGAAAATGACAACACTGCTAATAATTTAGTGTACTCATTGCTTATTTACGAATTAAAGTACTGCCGTAATATTTTACCGTGCATGCGGGTTTGCACGCATGTCAATACTAACAAATTAATTTTCGCGCAACAAATGAAAAAAATATATCGTTGCCTAGACAAAACGCCCTGTGGGAATCGACGTTAGGCGAAGCAGTATGCGGGGAGAGTACCAAGTCAACAAAATGACCGTGAGAGTACCAAGACGTAGGCGGCTCTTTCATGACCTACATGACACGCATGTCATGACACTCATGCCATGAGTCCTCAGGAGCCCCTTTAGCTACTTCTAAGAGACCTTTAGGCGAAAGCCATAGTCATACTCATGACTATGACTTCGGCCATCAACCTTTAGCCTTTTCTTTCACTTAGTACCACATTCAAACCCATTTCATTGGTTTTCAAGTGTTAATCTTTTTTCACTGAGTCATTGTCATTTCTGCTCAGTCATGGTCATGACTATGACTTCTACTACCATCCTTTAGTGTTTCCTTCCCTTAGTACCCACGTCCGAACCGATTTCAGTGGTTTTTGAGTGCTAATCTTTTCGCTGGGTCATTGTAATGACCTACGTGACACGAATGTCATGACATTTCACTTATGTTCGTCATACACTCCTGTCATACTATGCCAATTTTGATAACTACCAAGTTAATGAAACGAGCATGAGAGCACCGAGACGTAGGTCGCTATTTCATGACCTACATGACACGCATGTCATGATATTCATGTCATGACATGTCATTTATGTTCGTCATATACTCTTGTCATAGTATGCCAATTTTGGTACATATCATGTTAACGAAATGACCATGAGAGCACAAAGACGTAGGCGGCAACATAGATGGATAGATAGATAGATAGATAGATAGATAGATAGATAGATAGATAGATAGATAGATAGATAGATAGATAGATAGATAGATAGATAGATAGATAGATAGATAGATAGATAGATAGATAGATACTGCCAAAGTAGCAAATGTTCGGCAAGAAATGCTTCGCATATAATATGCTCTTTTGCATCATGGCATGCATAACGAGCATGAAGGAAATAACAGCTGAATCTTGTTCCCGGCAAAACTTTAAATTCTTTTGAGAGAACTCATTTTAAAGAAACGAGAAGCTCATTCGCTTTCGCGTAATTTAGAAGTTCATATATAGTTGCTGTAAGCAAGTGCGTGTATGCCAAATTCGTCTGATCAAGGATTTTGCGCGCCACGTTCACAAGCGAAGCATGGCCCAAGAGACACGCACGTCGAAACTGCCATGCTAAACTAATAATAATCACGCATGCTAGTTGGTTTTGAAGCCACGAAACATGCGAGAAAATATCCATGATTCGTGCGTGCTATATATTTTATTTTACTGGCATCAGTGAGAGGTTTTCTTTTTCAGCTTTGCCCAAGATGTGATTGCAGCTTGAGGGAATATTGTTCGGCGTGCGTGGGCGCAGTTTTATCGTGATATGTAATTTTTTTCTTTAAAGAACTTCATTTTTTGCTGTAGGTGTAAGGAGATGCAAGTTATTCAAAACACGTCTCTATTGGCAGCCTGCAAACTTCCCAGGATATATTTCTGCAGACAGCAAGGTAATGAAACCTGATATTCTAGGCAATATGTGACGGAATTAGATTTGTACTTCGGAAGCTATCACCCTAGCAAGCCTTTTGAGAGTTTCAACAAAATTGCATGGATGCTTTCGACACAAACTTTCGAACTTTCTGCGTTTTTCACTCACGTCATAGCTGTTTGCGTAATGCTCCAGTGTGGCAGTGCGTGTAGGTTAAGTGTCACCATACCTCGAAGAATGTCAGGAATTGCGGTATATTTCAGGAATATTGACAATATTGCAATTTCAGGACTTTCTTATAAAGCTTTGAATGTGAATGTTTATAGCATAGGCACAGGGAATGTATCGCTGCGCTAAAACCTATCTTGTTTTGCTTGGGAAAATTCTTGTGATACTACGCCCGTATGAATATTAGTCGGTTGTGGGTATAGGCTATGTGAACGTTTTATTTCTTCGAAATGCAATTTTGGAAGCCTAATACGGTGCCACAATTATTATCTTATGTCTCTTTCTTTCTTTTTTTTTTTTGTACGGATTCACTTCGCACACAAGACTTCACTCAGCATTCGTGTAAAAGCAGCATTTTTCGAAATATCAATTTACCTCTCGCTACGGGCGCACAATTTTATGAATTTGTTACTTAAGAATGAGTATATCCGCATGTGCGATACAGCTTTCTGTAGAAAATGAACACTAACAGGATGCTGGTCAAAACCTTACTTTGAATGCGTCAAACAAAGTAACGAACGAAGGCGAGTACCTCGGTTCCATGGAGAATAAATGCGTTTCAGTTTTCAATTCTGCCACATTTGCCACCTTTCGAGCATTTGTTGGGCCGTTTAGCCATGAATGCGCCTCCTCCAAAAACTTTCGGTTTGGCAGGTGAACAACCACTACTCATAAAAAAATTTAAGCAGCTCCAGTGAAGCCCTTAAGACACCAATCATTTGCATGGGTGGCCAATGTAACCGAAAATGCATATCAGCAGGGAGTCTGTGTACGCAACCAGCCAGAAACATTGCGCTCATTTTCAGCGCCTTACTTCCGCATGAGTGTGGGTATTCAGCCGTCATAACCTGGAGACCCGTCACACCTCTGCTGTCTGGCTGCAATAGAGTAGCAGTATATTTCGTAACAAACCCCGCTGCTTTCGTTGCTTGTCGTCTCGCATCGGTGAAACCGACTGCGCCAGGACGCTTGCGTACCGTTTGCCCCAAAACTTCACGCGCGTGCGTCAGACGTGGAACTTCTTAGTTGGGATAAGTATTATCGTCCGTGCTTTTGTTCACACGAGTAACACTGCATAGGCAATCCCGCTTACTCTCCCACACCTTTAGCGCTAAAATCTCATTGCCTCGTAGCCGTGTTTACATATCCCTCTTCCTGGCTGTCGTGCAGGTGTGTTTTTTGGTTACTAATACACCGCGAATATTTGCTGCATTGTTTGTGCTAAACCACGACATCCCACTTGCGTCTCACATGTCCGAGACGTACGTGGCCTAAGAAGTCGCAAGGAGCAGTGGACATATTTTAAGACGAAAGCCTTAGTTGTCTGTGTTAGTGGGGCCCTTGGAGTGCCCTTGGCAGTGACCTAGGCGAAAGTGCGCCGATCATAAAATGGCCGACGCCGTAAAAAAAATGCTCGGATTGACGTCACGTTTCTCAGGGAGGTTTGAAAATAAAACTTCTTACATTTCAGTCTAGGTGGGAATTGAACCCGGGCCTCCGGGGTGCGAGACGAGCAGGCTTGCGTGAAGCCACGGTTGCTTTTTTTTAATTTATTGTTGAAGCCACGGCTGCTCCACGGTTCTGGTTTACTAAATGTGTGCCTAGAGCGTGCGTGATTGCACACATCACGTTGTAGCCATCTCGCTGACTAAAGGTGTTGCCTAGTGCGTGCACTAACATGCTGCACTTTTCTCAGATATGTCAATGCATTTAGGCTTTTATACCACTCACCGTGGTAGCTTAGTCGTTATCGCATTGCGATGCTGAGCTCGAGAGCGAGGGCATGATCCCGGCCACAGAGGCCTCATTTAATGAGGGCGAAATGCAAATACGCTCGTGTGCTTAAACTTAGATGCAGGTTAAAGAACCCCAGGCGGCCGAAATTGCAAGGTAGTTTCTACTCCGCTGTGCCTCATAATCAGATCGTAGTTTCGACAATTAAAACCCATTACTAAAATTAAAATAACTTATGCTCTCATACCAATCCTACTAACTGGGCAAGAACTAGCTGGCAGATACCCAGTGACCCAAGTTGTCGATTTTTTAAATTGTGGGCTTTAACGTTGCAAAACCACGTTATGATTAGGAGACATGCTGTAGTGGAAGCCTCTGGATTAACTTTGACCACCTGGGATTCCTTAACGTGCACCCAGTGCACGGTACACGGGCGTTTATGCATTTCGCCTTCATCGAAATACGGCTGCCATTGCCGGGATTTGATCCCGGATTCTCGGGCTTCGCAGCTCAACGCCGAAGCCACTGCGCCACGAGGGTGGGTCAAGTAGTCTATTCAGGCGCGTACCAAGTGGCACATAGGAAGACGCGCATACAAAGTAGCCCAAGTGGTTGTCTACTAGGCGAGGATACCACGACGTACGCCAAAGCTCAGGAAAGAGGCAAAGAACTAGATTCGCTTTAAACACAGAAAGAAAAGCACGGCGAATAGTTCCTCTAAAGGAATGAGTAACTCAACATCTAGCAAAAAAAGAAAAAGGTAAGTAATCGCTTGTTTCGAAGGAAACTAGACGCAATACTCCCGGCCGACAGCCGCCAACCTGCCACGGTGGTCCACACATCACACGAAATGGGTTTCCGACTGGCATCATGGCCTGTCAACAGCGGCCGCCTCGACACCGTCGCAGCATCACTTTGCTGGGTCCGCTTCTCAGGTTCAGTTTCTTGTTCTTTCTTTTGCTTGTCGCCGCTATACTTCCAATATATCTTGAGACAACTTCAAACGCCAGCCGGCTTTCCGCCCACGCTTTCACCGCCGACTCGCTTAAAGTGTTGCCGAAAAGAAGCCTTGTGACAAAGTTTCCAACGCTCTCTTTTTCTTTTTTTTTTTGGACTTGTTTTTTCTTTTGTAATAGCCTGCTTGGGTTGCCACGCAGCTACACCTGGTACGAGACACAGCATTCTGATATAAAAAACGTAAGACAAGTGGGGAAAGGCGTTCTCCTTTCCTAGCGTTTATATATATATATATATATATATATAGAAAGAGAGAGCGAGCTTAGTTTTATGATATTTAGTATGATATATGAGATATATATCATGATTACATGATATTTGTAACCGGCGCCTTCAGGCGGCGCCCGTTAGACCTTTTTTTTCCATTGAACAAACATATACTTAATTTGAAGTAACTAGCCAGCACTAAATAAAAACTGGTTACAGGAACAAAAAAGTCAGAAGGGTAAATGCAATAACAACAGTTCACGACAGACATGACATAAGACAGAGTGAAACATAAAGTCACCACATTGTAAATTGTGTACACTTTACCATTACTTTCATAATTATTATTACTTTATCAATATCATGCAGGTAAAGCATAAGCCTTTTCTATTGCTCATATTGGTCGGGATTATTCACTGTCCTTTTTGTATGAAGAAAAGGCAGTGCTATAAAAAACAACAATGACAACCCACATAATGGAGTAAAGCTTCTCTTTCGGGCTTATTTAGGTTTGTTCATCGGACCTTAAATGTTTTGCACAATCAATAAATATATACATTCGGAAAACTAGGAATAATTACATAGAAGCATCCCTTATTGGCGGGAAACAAGAGGACGAATGCTGGAGTAGAATGTTCCGAATAGGATGCTGAAAGCACTAATCGAAGTCCTGTAATCAACAGCTGCGGAAACAGCAGGTTTCTCTGCTGACTCACGCAGAACTTCGTTTTTGTTTTTATCGAAAAGATTAGGAACGTTATAAAACGCATGAAGGACTGCGGCATATATCGGCAGAGTGAGTGAGGCCTATGCGCTCAGCTGCTATATAAGGTTTTCTCCTGTTGAGTACCAGGTCATGGGTGTGAGTCCCGGCTACAGCGGCCCCATTTGGAGCAGAATGTGAAATGCCTATTGTATCTAGCACTCTATGGACATCAAATAACTTTAGGGATTCAGTTTATAATATGTGCCCTAAACAATAAGGAGCCTTACGGTTGTATTTAAATGCTTAACTCCATATTAAGCCAACGAGTGTTGGCGATGCTCTTAAAGCTTATTCAGTCTACTCGTATGCTAAGTGCCTGGCTGTTTCGCATATTCCGACAAAAACGTGTGCTAACAGCTTATATCTTGTATTCCTGTCTTTAAGCAATCAAATTTTGATGAGGGAGTACACTCTATTTGTAATCATCGAAAAGCATAGTACTTCACAAATTTTCAAGGATACTCGGATAGTTTTTTCGTGATTTGGAACAAGTGTTTTCTAGAAAGCGAGTAATAACGAGTCACATTCGCGCTGGAAGAAGCTGCTCTTAAAATATGTGGTGCGAGCCTACTGAAAGCCAAATATTTGCGTTCTCCTTCGGCAGATCGGCCTTCGCATGATCCATACACGTGTTCAAAAATCAAGTTTGTCATATTTCATACATCGCAAAATTGGCCAAGACTCTTAAGAGAAAGGTTTAGCTCGGGCCAAAACTCCGATGCCGCCTATTAAAATACTTGTAAAATGCATAAACGCTTTTCTGAGGTAACCACTCGGCCGATCTTTATAGAATTTGTTGCACTTGAAAGAAAAGTTCAATTCTAGGGACTGTTGGAAGCGAAAGTTCGATTTAGGCCTCCATTTTTTAAATAGTGCCTTAAAAGATTGATAAGCTTGAAAAAAGTCAGGATACCTTGCACTAGTGGCGCAAGGCTAAAGACAGCGGAGCTGATCGGTTCCTAGCTGGTTCTGACTATACGAAGTGATGCTAAGTTATACGAAGTAATACCAAGTGATGGTAAGTTATACGAAGTGTATAAGCAATTCCTCGTGGTCCGTGGTATCGGGGAACGCCTCGCGAAGCACTTTCAGTTCGAGCACACGTAGGGGAAGTGGGGCGAAAGCTATGCAAAGTGTACGCGCAGCGCGCAGCAGACGACACACCGGGATGACGTCACGGCGCATGCGCAGTATCGCGCAGCTGGTGGGAGTTCGGCCGAGCCACCGCCAGAGGCGCCTGATGCAGTCCCGGACACCGCGAGCGTTTGGCGCTAACGCGGGAAAACGGAGGAGCGCGGATGTCGTCAGCGGCACCTCTGCGCGTTGCCTCGTTGGTGCTGCTATAATTTGTTTCTCTGTCTCTCTCTCTCTCTCGCTCTCATTTTCTTTTTCTCTATCCCGAGCACAGCGCGCGACGCTCCGTGAGGTTGCTGCTAGGCAACGCAGTGGCCGGCGGCACACATTACGGGCGGCTTAAACAGCTCCGCTGTTAAAAATTAGAAGCCCGAATATTACAAATTTGTAGCTCGGTACCTAGAGCAGATCTCATAGTTCTGTGAACTGCATCCATTAGAGCATCCAAAGCGGACGCATTTGACATGTCAATTTATATATTACGTGGATTTGTTACGTTGTTTACGAGGGTGTTGCAAACGTTGTAATCAGAAGTTAGTGGTCTATTTTAGAGCCATATATAATATATCAATTTTGTCCGCTTTGGATGTTATATTAAGGGCAATTCACAGAATTGTGTACCATTTTTATTGCTGAGTTAGAGTTGTAAACTCAATGGTTAAGTTTCTAAAAATGAGCGATTTTTGTCAGTCCTAATAAAATATTGACAAATGAAAAATTGCAACCATCAGTCACTAGACTTTAACGTTTTCGTTTAAATGCAACAAACTTCATCAAATTCGGTGCAATGGTAGCCGAGAAAAACGATTTCTCCTTTCCCGTGTATTTAGATTTTAGGCCCCGAGCTAAATCTTCCTCTTAAGCACTTGCATGCGGCGTCTCTAATGAGAAAATCTTCGTATTTACCAGTACTAGGAAATTTTCTTTCGTATATTTGCATTTTCACTTCTCAAATGCTGAAGAAACGATTTCGCTAGAAGTAATTAAACTTAGGAAACGGCTGCACGAGAAAGCACCCCATTTTGCTGACATTTTCCTATAAATGGGAATAGCCCTCATACAGTATTATCGATAGGCTTACTATCAATTGGATGAGAGCAGTTTTCTAGTTCGCATTTTATATTAGATTTTGCCATGTCAACTTATGCACGAAAACAATGATCGAATTGCAGTCATCGCATTACGGGCAATATAACTTTGTTTATCGTTGCGGCAATTATAAGAATACGCCTAATTTTGCCTGACACTTAGGGCCACCTTGGACATCGGAGGGCGGGGGGTGAGGGGGGGGGAATCTGATAGGCTGTATAAACATCTTGCAGATGATGATAAACGTCTTGCAGATGCTGCGGAGCACGTGTTGGCACTGGAGTACTGAAATAGACGTAATCAAATACCATGCAAGTTAAATTTAGTGAAGCATTAGAAAGCTTGCACGCTTAACTTATGTTACAGCTAGTGGCTGTCTGACGCCCCAATTTTGCAATCGTTCTCGCTCCTTCTTCGTACTGGGCTAGTTTGTTTTGCAGAGTGTGTCTGGGTACTAGGATAGAGAAATTACCCCCCCCCCCCCCCCCCATACTGGTGGCACCCTAAAGAGCTCTGCCCCACTCGATAACGCCGCGTTCGTAGATGGTTGAGGTTCCTGCGCTTACCTCTATCTCTTGCGCTTGCACTCTTTATGAAGACGGACATGTTACGTCGCGGTAAAAGGCGTTGGGTACCCATCTGTGTCGCTACCCGAGTCTCTTCACACCACGTGTCGAAAGCGGGGTGCCATAACTGAACAAGCGTGAAATTTCTGAAAGAGATTGAACATTGAACACTTGATAGTCTTCTAACTCATGACGGGCACGTTTGAGTTAGATGTATTATACCTACTATGGCTGAATGAGTTCTCTCAGACGCGAGCCCTCCCGCTCGAATCGACAAGCTCTCTGAACGCCGAGCGAGAAGGTAAATTTAGCACCGATTTGATCATGCCTGGAGCGACAATGGCACTTATCAGTGCACAAGACACATGTATTATCTGGTAATAGCTTCTTTCTTCTATGAAATGATACCAAAGTAAGAGACGTGGGTAGTAAGGTCGCAAAGATAAAAGTGATAACATTATAACATGTTTTCGCTACATGCTGTTTTATTAAGCGACTGCTATGTTGACAGAACTGAAAGGCGTGTCACGTCAAAACACTGATGACATGCGGGATTTAGCCTGACAGCTATTCATGCCATCTTTGCCGTTCGCGATTTCATTACTTTTTTTTTGTCTCTCTCGATTTGAATCTTTTTAGGCGAGATGTTAGGCGGTAAGTACAGCAGTATGGGATCTGAGTGCAAATAGAGGTAACGATTATTCTAGTTGAGATTGTGAAGAAGAAATGGGCATGGGCAGGTCTTGTAGTACAGAGGACCACCAGTGGTATGCTAGAGTAACACAATTGTTTGCGAAGAAAACAAAAAGTTTAAAAGAAGGCTGCAGAGGGTTACACTGGGTGATTAAACGGGAACATAAGCAGGCATAGGATGGTGTTGGTTGACTAGCAATTGTTGAAGACCACTGGCAGTGACCTTCATCAGGTAGTTTGCATAAATAGGATATTAATAATTATGACAACAATTATTGTAATCATGATTGCTACATATTCTCTTCCGTCCTCACTGGCTCTGCTGCTGATGATCTTGAATGACCTACGCTAGTTCTCTTACCTTCATTCCGTTTAATTTGTAACTTCTACTTGAAGAACACCAACCTTGTCCTCTTCTAAATGTGGGCTTTCTTTGTCTCTTCCCAGGCCTGTCATGGTAATAACATTCATTAACGCCAGTCTAACACGAAGCGAAACATGAGTTGGCATATTTAGTATGATCAATCGAAAATTTACTGACACTAACATGACTATATAACAACCGCTTGTTGCGTATAGGGCTCGTTGTCACTTGCAACTTAGCATATGATTGTGTCATATCATCATGTCACTTGCAACAAGCCTGCATATCATTTCGCTCACCTGCCTCTCGGATAGCGAGCCCTACATGTAGCTATGCTGACATATTTAGTTTTGAGCAAACATGCTCTATAACTGAATAACTTCGCAAAATATATTGAAAAAGTTCTTTATAGCCGGATGTCACTCATGACACTATCAATGCTTTTTTTGCGTAGGCTGATGATTTTCAAGAAAGCCAGTTTCAATATAGTTTATACACTGGATTGACATGGATTTCATCGGATTTCATCGGATTTCATCGGAAGACAGCGCATGTCATATTAATACCTAAGCCAGGAAAGCGCCTACAATTGGAGCATCTAAGACCTATATCCCTCACATCTTGTGTAGAAAAGCTAATGGAACATGCAGTCTTAAAGAGAATTACAAAGTACATGGAAGACAGAGATCTACTCCCTACCACAATGCTGGGATTTAGAAGCAACCTCTCGACTCAAGACGCAATGCTCCAGCTTAAGCACCAAACCATAGACGACCCAAGTAGATCTCACCAGAGCCATTCTTGGCCTTGATTTAGAAAAGGCATTTGACAATGTGTCGCGCGCAACAATACTCAACAGATTGAAAGAGCTAAGCTTAGGAGAGATAATATACAACTATGTTCGAGACTTCTTAAGTGGCAGAAAAGCAAAAATTAATATAGGAGATTTGGAATCGGAAGAAATAAATATAGGCAGCGCAGGCACGCCACAAGGATCGGTGATATCGCCCATGCTATTTAATCTAGCACTAATGGGATTGCCAACCAAACTAAAGGAAATAGACGGCCTAAATCACACCTTATACGCCGATGACATCATCTTATGTGCGAATAGTGGCAGCGATGGACAAATAGAACAAACACTTCAGAGCGCAATAGAGACAGTAGAACGATACTTAGAAGGGACCGGGCTGGCCTGCTCTGCAGAAAAGTCGGAATTATTGCTAATACAAGCCCACACGAAGTGGACGCAAACCAAATAATAGCAGATAACGGAATGAGCCAGTAGAAGCAGAAATACAACTAAGAACTGCGGATGGAACACTCATACCTAAAGTGGATAAAATCAGGATAAAATTCGCTTTGCAGCAGCTTAAAAGGAAGTTAGACGAAGCTAGGGAATTAGGTATACACGAGAACTATTGAGTACGCACAGCTCCACTCGGATTTCATTTGCGTACTGGCAACAACGACGTCTTCTCCCCATAACGACGTCTTCTTTTTTTCTCTCTCTGACTGTCGAGTTCATTGAACCCGCATCAAGTCGATAATCGACCGCCTCTAGAGTTGGGAAGGGATTGTCAACAGTTTTGATAAAAACGATGGCGTGTGAGGCGCGAAAGTTGTAAAGAACAGCGTCATTATTGTCCCCCTTCGCTGCCCGATTATGCGTTGCGCCGGTATTAACCCACCAGATAATCGATTTTACTTCACTGATCTTCAGGAGATGCTCATAGCAGCAATGCATACATAGAGTGATGCATTAGTTCTTTTTCTTTTCTGCCCACAAATGCTGTCTCCATAATAGAGGAGCTTTAGAAATAGGGGACCCAATGTTAGGGGACGCTATCGGTCGTGCGTATACAAAAGAACGCGAAAGGGAGCACAAGAAACTTTAGCGTGCCTGCTTCTCAGCGAACAAAACCAAATAGTGAATTTGTGGCAATGAATGAGAGCTCTTATACAGTGCTTTGCCTTGGTGGTTTGTGTTAAATTCGCCCGTGTAATTGCAACAACTCCAAGGGTGTAGAATGCTGGCACTATTTCGTAATATGTTCTTCGTGTGAAATTTATACAGGGTTCAGAAGCTGCAGCACCTCTTCGCAAATGCGAATAGCACAGAATGCATGGACTAGAATGGCATCAGTGGAGGGACGTAATACATCCTCCATTGTCTGTGCAGGGTGTAGACATGTATGTGATTGACTGCATGAACGTTACCCTTCTGTGAATGCTCTTCATGCTTTGAATAAAGGGTGTCAAGAAGTCTTACTGATGATGTAATGTTGACATTCACATATTACTGTAATTTGAAATTCAGTTTTTCATAAGAGATTTTCCTAACGCAAGTGAATTGAAGAGAACCCTACCTTAACGCACAAAGATCTGGTGAAGTGACTAAGGCACAAAAGCTTGCAAAAGAAGGTCAGGCAACGTGGCCTCAGAGGTATCGAATAACAGTTTAGGACGTAGCCAAAAGAGAAGCATTGCATTGACAAAGCGAAATGAAAGAAAACGAATGCGTAAAAGCAACTGATGTGACCATAACAAAAGTGCGCGTTTAGGACCGACTGCTTCAGTTTACTATGTCGCCAAAAGAAAGATTAGATAACAGGGCATTAAGAAACAGCAGTGCTATGTAAACATGGTATAATTTACTAGGCAACCCTGTGGTTGAAAGTTCTGTAAAAGGAAATCAAATTAAGTGAAGGAGCTAGAGGAGAATGGAACAACGTACGTAAACACACTAAGATGCGCACACAAAGAGTAACATGACTACTAAGGCCAATAATTACCTACTTTACACCGGTCAAACACTCTTTAAAAGCTATTTTCATTCAATTGTCGCGAATGGTTTCCTAATATTGCAAAAATGAAGGCTATTTCGTTAATATTGCAGCGCAACCATAGTGTCGGCACTTCAGTCTGACGCCAGGCATTCAATAGTATTTTCTACTATGCAGGCCCTTTTTGTGCAGGAAACGTTGTCTAAATTTACTAGGATAAGTATTTGCTTCCACCGAAAGGTAATGATGTTCCCTGTTACGGATAAGCGACTAGCAATACATGGGAAACACTGTGAAAACCATGGCATCATGGCGGTCTGGTGCGAGAACTTCCCTGGAGTGTCGCCAGTGACGTTTCGATTATCCATCACTTCGTGTTCGATAAGCCTTCTCTCAAAGCAAGGGAAGAGAGACACAAAAGAATGAGAGAAGGCGGGGGTGTTAACCAGAACACGATCTGGTTGGCTAGCCTATGTTGAGCGAATAGAAAAGATTAATAGAAAGAAGAGAAAGATGAAAGCAGTGAGTCTGTGCACGTGCGCGCACACCACCACGCCGTCAAAGGCACTTGCACAAGCCAGTCTTTTTCAAAAAGCACGAAAGTGTTTTTACTGTCTTCTGGCCCGATGATTGGTGTCGGAAGTGTTCCAGTAATCTCCGTAGGCTCACTGGACGATAATCTGGTCATGTCAATGCATTGCACATTGATTGCCTTTGTATGGCGAATCGAAGACGGCGACAAATTGGTGGGCTACGAGTGCTATGCTCTCCTCCCCGGCCGCAGATATTACATGCAGGACTGTCAGCCATTCCGACTCAGTGAGACTTGTCTAACTGAGTAATGCCATTAGTGTGCCTAAAGCACAAACACGATCACATCAGTGAAAACAGTTTAAAGCAGTAGCGGCGGGAGAAGAGCTCGAAGTAATTTTGTCACAGTGTGAAGTGATTTGAAAGCGTGATCGCAGCATGACTGTTCTGAGCAGAAAGAGTCGCCGGAATGCTAAACATGTTATAATTAGTTGAAAACATGGCAATACCCTTTGGTCATATTAAGATGTCGCAGTACCTAAACACGCTCAGCTACAAAGAGGGGAGTCATTGGAACGACCAGTGTTTTACACTTTCATTATCCTGGAAGGTAGCTGGCAGCCTAAAAAAACGTTCATGCTTCTAGAACACTTGCTCGTCGTCTTCATTTTCCGTAGCTTCAGTAGTCGAATATAATTCGTGAAGTTATTGACGCGAATAGTAAAAGAAATGCCTAACTTTGAATTTTTTGTGCATGTGTACGACATGTGTATTTAATACTAGACGTTAACGTACTCTCACTGCAAGATAGCAAACAAGACTCGCTCCATTATAGTTGCGGAAGAAACTGCCTAACCATGAGAAGAACGCCATCATAAGCAATTCAGCATGTAGGTAGGTATCTCTCACGAATATTTAATAAGTGGGCGGACGAGCACTGGATCCCCAAGCGTCGTGTTTACTTCGGACGATTGGTCCTTAGTAAAACGCGCTAGTCACGAGAACTATATTTAAAACTCAATTGGTTGATACAATCTTTTTGTTACTTTTTTATACTTGTTTATTTGTTTCGGAGCAGTCGGTATTGCCAACAGTATAGAGCTAACCGTTTCATTTCATCAAATGTTGTTCTTCCTACTCTAAGCAGTTCTATAGCAGAAAATATAATATTTAAGAGGATAGCGTGGATATGACTACGTTAAGCAATCAGGATAAGCGACCACTTTAAGCGACCGGTAAAACAATCAGACCAAGAAGTACCAAAATATTGTGCTTTATATTGCTCCTCTTTGCGGATAACATTTTCTTCTCCAGAGAGCAAGCACACAAAAACTTTTTATTGCGATAGCAATTATATGGACACTCCAAAGCAGATTTCTGCCGTCGGCGTCGCCGTCGCCGTCGCCGTGAGGTTCCGTATGACGTCAATGGAGATGAAATCGTCGCCGCGCGCCGCCGAGCGCTGTTATGTGCGAGTGAAAGGGCGCGAGGGACGCGCGCTTTCACGGGGAGTGAACGCACGGCGGAGAACAAACGCGCGTTCTGTGCCGTGCTCCCTTAAGGGCTGCAGAAGTAGGCGTCTCTTTCCTCCTTTACAATCACCATATATGTAGCGCAAACGCGCTTTCTTCTGACGCACGAAAGGCCGTGGGGGGGGGGGGGGGGGGGACGTTTAGCTGCGGCACCAAGTACCTATTTATATCAGAGGCTCCGGCAACAGTCACCAACGCCGCACGCATTTTGTGCGAACGCGGGCAAAACGCCGACGGCGTCGACAACAGTTCTGCGTGTTGCCGGTGCTGCTGCATGTCCAAGTTTAATACAGCTGATAAAGCTACTATCATTACGCCGTATAGCTCTCTACAAATTTGCTATCGCAATTGATGCTTCACCTTTCAGGTGAAACTGCGACAACTTTTTTTTAAAGTTGCTTCCGGAAACATAGAGTATGCTTCAGCATAGAATTTCGAAGCTGAAAATGATGCGTTAAGAAAAGAAAGTGTTACCGCCGCAGACTGAGTGAAAGAAGCGCGCTCAAAGAGTAGCACGCGTGGCTGCAGTGCGATATTTTTGTTTCTTTTGTTTTTACGTAACGAAACTCACTACCTGCATTGAACGCAGTGGTGGTCGCTGCGCTTGTTCCTGGCTCGATTATTTTCCGGCGCGTTTTATCCCCTCTTGGTGGCGTATATGGTTTGAATACAGAACAAAACGTTGTGGCGTCCATGTCCTGCTGGCAAAGCAGTTTTGAACATGTGGAGGTGAAAAAAAGATGAACCCCTCAAACATTATCTGTGTCCATAAATTATTATGCTGATGGTCTGAAGCTTTCCAAGTAAGGTGGAATTCGGGAAACGTTTTACATAAATGGAAGATAAGTTCACGCTTGGCCTGCGATGGTTGGCGCCATCTGAGTCACAAATGAATAAGTTCAACACGACTGTAACCGTCACGTTGCCTGCTTTTGTCCCTTACCAAAAAAAAAAAAAAAAAAACACCAATTGCACCCGCTACTCGCGAGTACCTTTAGAGGAAGCACAAAGACAAAAAAGTGGTCGCAGTTTCACCTGAAAGGCGAAGCATCAATTGCGATAGCAAACTTGTAGAGAGCTATACGGAGTAATGATATTAGCTTTATCAGCTGTATAAACTTGGACATGCAGCAGCATCGGCAACACGCAGAACTGTTGTCGACGCCATCGGCGTTTTGCCCGCGTTCGCTCAAAATGCGTGCGGCGTTGGTGACTGTTGCCGGAGCCTGTGATATAAATAGGCACTTGGTGCCGCAGCTAAACGTCGCCTCCCTTCCCTCCCCCTCCCCCACGGCTTCTCGCGCGTCGGAAGAAGGTGCGTTTGCTCTACATATATGGTGATTGTAAAGGAGAAAAGAGACGCCTACTTCTGCAGCCCTTAAGCGTTTGGCGCTGAGCCGTGCTCCCTCATTAAGCGAGCACGGCGCGGAACGCGCGTTTGTTCTCCGCCGTGCGTTCACTCCCCGTGAAAGACGCGCCCCTCGCGCCCTTTCACTCGCACATACAGCGTTCGGCGCGCGGCGACGATTTCTTCTCCAAATGACGTCATACGGAACCTCACGGCGACGGCGACGGCTACGGCGACGGCGACGCCGACGGCAGAAATCTGCTTTTTAGTGTCCATATAATTGCTATCGCAATAAAAATAAAGTTTGCCTAGCAAGCATGCTAACCGAATGGTTGAGGCTCCGTAGAACGTCACTGGCAGGTGTCGCCGTTGTGACACCAATAAACGTGGGACGCCGTGCGCACCGAACCGCTAGCAAAACTAGTAAACTAGTTGAGATCCGGCGTGTCTTACTGTGCATTTCAATTTAGGAGTTAGTCAAGTTGGTACTCCTTCATGAACTCAAACGAGTCACACAGAAGCGCGAGAGATATACACGGACGTGAAATAAAATCCTAATCATCTGTGTTTCTTACACTTCATGCAGTGTTGAAGAACTCGAAATGTGCATAAAATTAAAAGTTAAAGTCCAACTGCGCAATAAAAGGTAGCAATCTTACTCAATGCGCATTTATTTCTTTCCCAAGGTCTATCTTGGGCTGGGTATTCTCTTCATTGTGGAATTCCTCACTATAATTAGAATTGCACAACTTACCGTGCGTTTGGCACACACTGGGACCGTCTTTCTGATACACTTTCGTCCATTAGACACAACAAAACGACTCATCTGTCTCAGGAGTCACGTTGGTTCGACAGTAACGTAATTTCGATTTGGCTACAAAGCTTCCTTCAGATATTTTTCGTACACTTGTCCTCTGTCTTGACGATATTTCATTCTAAGTAAGCGGAAGCGTCGGCATAGCGATGGCTCAATAAGCGGTGCTTTATTACGGTCTTATTATAACGTGCCATTATCTGGCACTGAAAAAATAAGCCTCCTTTAACGCCCGCAATATCCGGTAAGACTTGTCAAACGCCGGTTGAATTCTCGAAGGCACAGACGTATTTTTAGGCGCTCATTTATATTTGTCTTCGTTGAGTCCTGCTGTAATTTTTCGTTTAATCGTGCATACTCCCACGTGCGCTCAGTGTTCCTTCTCTTCCGATTTTCTTCTTCCTATTCTCCATTTCCTTTACACCCATTGTAGGTTAGCAAACGGGATGTGCGTGTGGTTGACCTTTCCGCCTTTTCTCTCATTGCTTTCTCTCCCCGTCTCTTGGCAATGAACGAGATACTCCGGCTGAGGAAAGTCGAACGCAATTTTCCCTGAGTGTATAAATACGTGAGTTCTTACTCATTTGATGTAGCCTAATTGTTTCCGCTATTAGGTGCGCCTTCATTGACGGCCGCCTTATAGAATTATAAAGGAGAAAGGTGAATATAAGAAGCGATAGAAATTTCTATACAAGCCAATTGACAGATGCATATCCCATCATACCCCCTAGCGCGATTGGAAGACGGTGCCAGAAATGTATACTGCCTAGCATTTCAGGGACAGAATCTACATAGCAAGCGGGACAATGTCACTAGCATACAACACTCATCAATCGTTACAGAGGCTAGATGAGCGCAGGTACCTCGATATTCAGGACTTAGAAGAAGTGCGATATCAAGAGATATGCGCTTCATTAAATGAACGCCAACGGTGAAGAGACGTTAGTAATGTTAGACTAATTTCCATAGATATTGCTATTGCCGAAACGATGACGCTGTATGTAAAATGAGCGTATTTCATTGCTGTATGCACAAATGTGAAGGAACAGCCGCGCTTGAATGATTCAAGGAGATTTTGACGCTGTGAATGTGTATCGTCTGTGTATTCTGTGGTTGTGGGAAATGGCATTTAGCGTTATTAGAATAAGTAGTCGATAGGTTGTCCGATGAAGCTGACAGATGCCTTGGATGGACTTTAGCGAGAAAGATTTAATCAGTTTGGACTGATAAATTTTACTTTAAATCTTCTATATGCTTGTTAATTCACATCGATGAGTTTATTATTAAAAAAGAAAGTAAAAATGAAACAAGCTTTTTTACTTTTTTTATTTCGCCTTTAAACACCAGCGCCGGTACATCAATGTGACGTCATGTATTTCAAAGTATTTTCTTTTTTTTGCCACCTGGACAGGGCAATTATTTATTAATATTTCTTAGTTCAGTCTTTGGCTTCTTTACATTACTATGTACCGATAAAGAATTAAATATATGCACAAGCATAAACCATCAAAATCGATTACCTCACTGCGACCAGATGCGATATCCGTAACACGGTGTCACCACTCGTCTTTTGCCTTTGCTTCTTTTCTCGCTTACTGAACCTCGTCCCGCAATAAGAGTGGATTTTTAAAGGTAATCTATTTGTACAGCTCAACCTAATGTTCTATTTCGTGCCTCTTTAATGAACCGCCATACATGTTCCCATGGCACGAGAGCAAATATTCTTAACTGGAATTCGGGCAGAAGCAACACTTGATAGAACATGCGATTAACATATTTTATTTAGTTTAATTTCCACTACAAGGTATATGTCCTCAATTTCGTTCCCAAATGTGAAAATCATCTCCGCGGTGTTCTAAACGTTTTGAATTTCCCATTAGATACGATCTTGTTAACTGTGTCTTTGATGTAAACGTTGACGCTACATCATTATGGGCACTTAATTTCTTTCCTTGATGTCGTAGATAAGTTGCCGATGGGGATGTATTCATCTCTAGCACTGTCAGTGAATTTATGTCATCTACGATGATGTAGCGCCTCTTGGGCTCTTGCAGCATTCGTTCGTTTAGCGGTGTCTTCTACGGGGAAAAGAGAAAGGACAGACAATACTCTCGGTGCTGCCTCACGCGGAAGCACCCATGAAAACTACGGTTGATCACCGGTGTCTGCCGACTTCAGGAAATCTTGCAATTCGCGTTTTGCTTTCTGCGCTTGACATATTCGTTCTCCTCATTGGGCTGCACCGCAAGGAAAACATTGTTGTGGTAAATGCGCATATAAATGACCACTTTGCGGCATTGGCTACGCGTGGAAGAATTGATGAATTCGTAGCCAGTAAGACTAAAGGAACTTGATAGGTTGGGTTCGTCACTAATTTCTGAAAACATACTGACCTAAAGATGAAATAAGAAACCTGAATCATGTAGAATTTCACTACAACTTTTATGCGCTTTGAAATGATGAGTACGAAAGAACCATAATGTACACTGAAGGCATGCAAGCGCTGGGTGCATGGCGTCCTGTGTACTTTCCAGGTGCTACAGGCTGACGGTGTCTTCAACTTAGCAAAGAGCATAATAAGCGCACCAAGCAATGAGTGCAGCATGGAGACGGCCAGCCGGACATGCTCTGCCAATTTATTGAGAACATATGAGGTGTTCGATGCACTCGCTGTGTTTTTCAAGTCAGAGGATAGAGGGCACCCTCGGAGTCTAGGCGAAGATTCATCAGTGGGGCCCTCCGCATATTCTGGATTCCATTTTGAAGCACATGTTCCGGGCGTAGTTGCGTCATTGAGAAGCTTCGGAAATTGTCAGCTAATGACGCTGACGATGCTCCCGTCGCCGATGTTCAGCAATGACCACCACAGTTCCAACGAAGCCAATGCCACGTCGGGTCATCGACACCTCCCGAGCTTAGTGCACATTAATGCAGGGGCAAGGAAGCGAGCCAAGAACCTCGTTCGAATGGCGTTTACCATCAAACCGGCTCCATCACATGCTGTTCTTGCAAAGAAATTGTTTTCTTCAGAAGTTCGCCTCCGGCTGCTAGAACAAAGGCTAAATAATGTGTCCCGATAGCTGAGTATCCTGGATCCTGCCTCTCTCCCTCTTGCTGTATATAAATAATTATGACCATATACAACGAAACGACAATGAAGCCAAGGAAAGCATCAGGGAAATGTCATGCCTAACAAAAAAAAAAATCAAGCCCCTCGGTTCCTCTTGCCTTGCTTATGTATATATACTTATATATAATGTGTGTGTGTGTTACTGCGATTAGCAGCCCGCAGTGTAGCGGCACACCGTACTGCCACCGCGAAACGTGTCATGTCTTAGGTGTGAAAGATGTGAAGAATGTCAGAAAGCAATGCATATGCATTTCAGATACGAAGTGCAGGAGGTCGCCAAAATATTATCGCTAATTAAATTTCTTACAACATGGTGCTACTGAAGAGGCGAGAAATTCGAGTGAATTGTTGTGAAACCAAATATCTTTGGCAGCCATGTGCGCCAAGAATAAATGTAACAGCTCTGTCTTGTACAGCCAGTCATAATTTTACTTGGGCCACATCGCTGTGGTGTGTATATATGCGCCAATTTAAACTGAAACGCATCTTTTCTAAAGTTTCGAATATTTTGCCAAATAAAACCTGTTTCTACAGCGAAGCTGTTTATTGCTAGGTTTCTATGCATTTTTGTTCTGCGTCAACAAAAATGTGGACCGATCTTGCAGAAAGGGTCCAAGCGCAATAGCCCATACCCCTGTGGACTCCGGGTGGTGGGCTCCGGGATCTGTAACGCACCCTTGAACAACCCCCCTTGTCAGACCTGGGACTAAAGGAGGTCCCAGGAACAAGGGTAACAACAAATCGATCGGATCTTAGCACAAAAGGCCGACCCGCGTCAGCCATGTCTACGTTCACACCGCCCTCTTTTTGTCGGCGTTCCAACCACTTGCGTGCCTAATTTCCTGCAGCTCTCCCTGGGCGGCGGCACCATCGCGCGTGTATATAAGACAAGGTGCCGTTGTCGATTTGAACAGCGGAGCTGTTCTAAGCCGGGCGCAATGTGTCAGCCTTGAATAGAAAATGTCGGCCGATCCTGGCGGTAGTGCAGAAAGGTTCCAAGCGCAATGGCACATACTCAGTTGAACTAGCGAAGCTGAGCCTGGCTAAGTCTAAATAAGCATGGTTGGGACTACTTAGTGAGTCATCGATAGCCAATCGATAGCCAATCAATAGCTAATCAATAATCGATTAATAATCAATAAATTTCAGAAAATGCTGGCGATGACTTGGTAGTGCTTAGCCTAGCCCAAATACGTGGCCAATACCTTGCGATAGCCAAACAATAGGTAATCGATAATCGATCAATGATCAATAAATTCCTGAAAATTCTGGGAATGCCTTGGTTGTGCTTAGCCCATCCGAAATACGTGGCCAATACGTTGCGATAGCCAATCGATAGCCAACCAATAGGTAATCGATAATCGAGCGATAATCAATAAATTCCGGAAAATGATGGGGATGACTTTGCAGTGCTAGGCCGATCAGCTCCGCTGTTTCTTTAGCCTTGCGGCACTAGTGCAAGCCACGCAATTTTTTTTTTATTTTAACTTCTCTCGTCGTAATGGGGAGGCCGCGTGTAGCGCGCACTCCCGGCGACGACTTCATTCTCGTCTCTGTTCCTACCGTCGCTCTTCGTAGGCGCCTGGCTCCTCGGGAGTCCAGACTGTACGCGGCCACTCCATTCTGGGTCACCTCTGTGTCGTGTGCAAAACAGCTTCGCAGGTCATCCCCCTTAACAAAGCGGAATGACTCATGGTTTTTTTTTTCTGTTGCTTACAGCTCAGACATTTGCATTATAGCGCTGCGCTCTTATTGCTACCAAAGAAATAAAGAAAAATTGAGACATAGAAGCCCGAACCTTCCGCCGTCCAAATCACCCCCTCTTGCATCCCTGATACCTACTCTGATGACTAGGTTCACAGGACCGGACTCCAAGCGGCATCTTGTACCTCTAAGCGGCGCCTCAGGTCTGGTGCAACCATGGCCCAGACCTGACATCGATGCTCTGAGTGAAACAAGAGCTGCCACATCCCCACCGGTGGTTGGTGCGCATATACAACCCTGCTATAAGAGGCAGCCACCACATGCAAGCGTACACGAAGGCATCTTCGACTTTGTCCCTCTTTTCTGTCTGGATTAGAACCTGCAACCTTCCATAGCCATGGCACAAGTATGTTGTCTGTTCGACGGTCACCTGCTGTTGGCCACTGCTATGATGATCATGGGAAGATCGAACGAGGCATATACGTATCTTAGAGCCGATGACGACGTTCATATTGAAAGGTAGAGTGAATAAAATCATCTGCTTGATGCGATGGACACCACACTGGCTACAGTAATGGAGTGCGTTCTCTTTCCTTTATCGTACTCTGTATTGTTGGGAGAAAGTCAAGAAGCGATCACCACCCGACTCTCCAACTTACTATAAGACCACCACACACATATTTCGCGATGGATGCAAGGAAGGCGATCGACCACGTAATGGCTACGCAATCATCATGGCGTAGTACATGGTTAGTAGTCCGTGAGCAGAAAATGTGATTGTCGAAGTTTTCAAAGATATATAGACATTTGTGTTCTAGTGCACTGCTCATGTACCCTTGCTGAATTCCGAGGTTTCTCCCTGTGGAATCTTTTTCCATGCACATAGGATGATATGCGCACCATGGGCACGAACCAGGCGTTTTCATCCATTTTGATTTCTTCATCCCTACAATGCTCTTTGGTGCACGTAATGTACCACTGGTCTTTACTAAAGCCGTATCCTTCTTTCATTCGACAAAACACCCGTGTTTTCCCCGCTTCTCGGGGATAATTATGTGCCCTCGTTCCGTGCTATGTGCCTTCTATGCTGCCCTTGGCACGTGCTATACTTTGTGTCTATGCATACCGTGAGAATGTACCTCTCACTTCAAGCTTGAAGGTTAGGCTATCACTCCGCATTATAGATGGAGGCTTTGGCTCATATATCGCAAGGCTCGGACCATTTCTGAGAGCTCCCGCTGCAGACGACTCATAAAACAGGTGCCTGAGCAACGCGCCTAACTTTTCATTTGGCTATAAATAATTATTGAAATTTGATAGTGCTCTTGTAAGTCAGAAAGCCTTCTCTTGACGTTAGCGAGAAAAGGGCTAGCTTATATAAAAAATAATAAATAATATCACATATGCAAGTGTAAGCTCTACTGCAGACGGCAAACTGCCGCGGAACAAGCAGATCATTAGGTACTGCTTCATATAATATGAAAAAGCTATGTCTATACATTGCAAAGTTCATCACGAAAAATGACCATTTATAGTCCTTTGCGACTCGGTATCGCTCGTGGGGATGGTATTCAAACTGTTTTCGTACTGGCAAACAGTATTATTCCGCAAACATGCGTTTACGGAATGCTTTCAAAAACAGATGAGAAACGCCATGGTATTTTTTTCGGCATATTCGTGCATTACTAGGACAATGACTCCTACATTTAAGACATAACGACTGAAACAGAGAAGAGTAGGCAGAAACAATGCTTAGATTTTACAAGATTTTACTTTATAACTGCAAGAAGCACATTTCATGGAATTGAAAATGAGAAAAAATACCCCATAAAAGATCGGAGAAGCGAGTATGGAACGAATAAAATGAATTTAGTGACGTGAAATATGTTTTAAGTGAGATTATATTGACTACTGTAACTATTACAACCGTAGGAGCCCCAAAGGACAGCGATCAGCTATTACACTATCAGACCTTTCTTTCAAACATGCTTCGGCAAGGCGGAAGCTGGTCGTTTAATGTAGAGGTCTGCCTATAATTAAAGCGGCGCACACGGGTATAAAGCTTTTGAATCGAAATATTTGAGGAAACGTGAACTATAAATTCACAAAGACAGTTCTGTCAACTAAAGTCATTCCTGATTCCTGCATCTTTTCCTTTTGGCTCACGCCGTGGCATGTGCAGCTAAAGAAAGGGATGCAGTTCACTCCTGATGAGTAACCTTTTTTCTCATTATATTCTTCTGCGCATAATGAGTGGGAAAACTGCAAAAGTAATTGGCAGGTTAGCGCCCGCGTAAAATATATGCGTAGAATTGAAAGATGAATTGGGAAAGAATGATGTTTCATTACTGTTTTCGTTTCAAACGAGAAATGTCGTTAAAGCAGCAAAGTCCAAATCAATGATCCCCTCATAGGTGATCTGGAAACCATCGATACCAATCCCACACTTTAAAAATTTCGAATATCGAATCTGCAGCATTCACATTTTACCGGAGTGTCTCATGCCATGCACGCATGTATTGGCATCCACTAGGTCAAACTGTTTAAGGGAATCAGTCCACCTACCCATCCAGTGAACTGCAAGACGACTGGGACACCTGTACATGACAAAGCAGGGATGTCTGTATGCCTCATGCAGAAATACGTGCGAGTGAAAATGCGGTGCTTTTACTTTACTCTGACAAATATAATGCCACGAATTCATACCGCCGCAGCGCTATCTGAAACGCACGCAGCGCTTAGAGCAAGGCAATTTCAACCTGCAGTTACAGGGCAGTAACGACAATGCAGCAGCCAGAATGGTATTTCTCGGCAGCGACAACACAGGCCATCTCGAGGCTGCAGCTCTATATTCCCCTCCGTCTTGCGTGTTGAAACAAGCCATTTACACAAGCTGGGTTTCGCTTTCTCTAGTTCGCAAGAAGTTTCAGGCTTGCTTTCAAGCTGGGGAATGTTTAATAACAAATTTGTTTGCTTCATACGATAATCGATGTTTTGTTTTAATTCACAAAGATTTTATGTGCAGCATTACGATCGTATACAGCTGTTCGTGCGGCTGAAGCACGTTGTTGAAACAGAACAGAGGTTAAGGATAGAAGCATCACAGCAATGAATTTGCAATGTCGAGAGATGGACTTGTATCATGTCAGAGAGAAGTACAAGAAAGGTAACCGGGACAAGCAAGGGTTAACTCTGTTTTTCTTTTACATATTGCTTTTTGGCCAACGCTGACATGATGCTCCAACTAGCACGGATATAACTATTATTATACAACATTGCTGTGTGCTTGCGCCATCAATCAAACTCAACACATCGAAAGTATGTTATGCTTATCGTAAAAACATGTTGCCTACTGAGCCGGTCCAAATTTTATAGTACATGCTCTGAATGATATGTGAGTCCTATGGAGAAATCTCGTTTTCCCTCAGCCACCTACATGGGTTACCCTGATATTTCGGCATTATCAGATGCGTTTGTCATTTTTGTTTAAGAAATGGTTCATCGAACATTTTCCGTGATACAGCACCGGTGCTCATAATAAATTATATGTCTGCTACCTGCTCAAAAACATCAAGAAACCGTTGGAAACAATCTGAACATCTGAGGAATCATGTTCCCTATACAGTATACTGACGGTCACAGATGCACTGATTGTGTGAGCTTGGAACTACAACAGTTTCCAGAACAACTTACCCTGTTTGTAATTGGAACATAATGATGAAAAAGACATCACTGTGCTGCCGGTTGTTTAATGGATTCCGCGGATTATAACGACAGGATTATCCAAGCCATTATACGTGCTTTTTTAAAGGTTTCTTTCAAGGAAGTGGTAAACGCATAAACTGCTGGATTTGGTCATTCGTCATAACCGATTGCTATTTTAGCCGTATCTTGTTCTTATGGAGTCGCTGAGACGTCGAATAACATTAAGCGGTGCGTGCATCGCAACGATGTCCTCATCCATAACCTTAACGGCTCGTAGCGTGGCGTTGCTAGCGCACTCATATAATAGCCGTTAGCGGCTTACTTGCCTGTTGATGCGCCGTGCTTGCTTAAGTTAAGCCTGAAACAGCAGCGCTGGTTACCCGGTCTTTGAGGGAAGGGTCATTTGTCACCGAACTCATAACGGAGCTCCGATCGAGTCAGCGACAATCAATCAAATAAATGCCTAATCAACTCGCGCGAAAGCTTGCTAGACACGTTAGCATTATATCCGGTACTGATTCCGATAGCAAATATCAGCCAGTTGAGGAGACCATCCGTCAAATAAGAAGCTATGTACAGCATTTCTCTGGGTAAATACATACGCAGGCGTGCAGGACCTGTTCTATCGCACACGATTTTTCACGGTTTCATTTCGAAACACCACAACACCGCAGGACGAATCTACTGTCTTTTACGGTCAGAAATGCCATCACAGGAACATTTTCTCGGACGTACCAATGCTAATGTAGAACCTTGAAGGCGTGGAGTCTCTATTGATGACACACGACTTAATAAAGTTTCTGCACGCAATAATATGTCACAGTTGTCAGGCAGTTGTATTAGCCGAATGTTATCCGGAGAGGTTCTATTAATTTTTTCGGTAATTTTTTATTTCAAAGAAATGGTGTCTTAGGTCAAGTATAGCTGGTCGCCAAGACGACTCCGAGGTTACTCGACAGAGAGCTCATACGTTATAAACATCTAAACCTTTCAGTCGAAGGAAATTTGGGGAAATGACCAAATGAAGGGTTACCTTTTGCGACATATTGTTATTGGCACTCTAGTTATTACAATATCGCTAAATGGCGTAAAATAGCGTTGCAAACACGTTGTGCGCCCTGCAGAGGACAGAACAACAAAGATGTCCAGCTAAAAGCGCGATACAACCAGAAGAAAATGAATCTCTAGAAACTAACGCCAGACATGTTCCGCCATGATCCAGCCCATAAAGAGCGTCATTGGTAGTGTCACCAGCAGATAGGCAGCATGTAGGCATGCTGTCTGCGGTCTGGCTACCTGGCTGTCTGGCTGGCTCTGGCTAGCTAAGTCTGGTTCTGGCGGGCTCTGGCTTGATAGATGCGGTCACCAGACAGGCAAGTGGGCAGACCAGGCAAAAAGCAATAAAACATGTATGCAGATCCAACACACATGATGAAATATATGAGAAGGGCAGTTTCAGTGTAACGGATGTGCATTAAATCCTATACAACTAACGGCGATGCTTAATACTGTGCTCACTTTCATCTTATTCAGCGTGCAGCATCATCTAAATCAGGTGGATGTGTGATCCCTACGTAGCTCTGTCACGAGAACGAAGGCGATGTGTGATGATGCTTTTACTCGTCTGTGCATGCACCTGATGAGCAGGTGCATGCACAGACGAGTACTACACATATCTTGCCACATTTAAGGATTCTTTACATCTTTCGTAACAGTGGCACATTCCTGTTTGGAGAACTGGCCATGAATTGGAACACAAATCAAAGCAAATTTCGTGAAATCAACGAACCCATTGAATATAGCGCGTACTCCCATTGAAAACTCGGAGTCGTTTTGAGATACCTATTGATTTACATTAAATGCTCCAGTTTTATGTACGGATTTTTCTTTTATAAATCAAAACGAGACGTGTCTATAAACCTGATATACGGGCGAACTAGTGTCCTTTGAAGTATACCAAATTCGTTTACGTTGGAGAGCCTCTTATCAGGAGCTTCGCTGCTAAAACACAGGGTAAGGGGCGGTTTCTTTTATGTTTTCAATAAGCCACACAGCTCAGCACATGACGCTGCTTCTCTAAATTTCAACTGGGCAAACGGTAAAATGATAAGGTATCGATGAATTTGCGTCATAGTACACGCAAAGTTGCGATGCGGCGGGCTGCTCGAGGCACCTTGCGTGTATTCGTGGGCTTCTTTCACGCTTGGGAAAACACTTTTATGTAGCACGTACTGAGCAACAGAAAGCTGTATCGGGAGATTTTCATGTTGCTTTAAAATTTTCTCGCTGACACTTTTATGTAATTATAAGAATAGAAAAGTTGAATAATATTTATGACTAATTTTGTAATTAGGCTGAATGCAATATATATACTGAGTATCTCCAAGCGATGGCAAACAACATTACCTTGGTTCAGTCCAGCTACGTGGCATTTGGATATTTTTATATCCAGGTGCATGATAGTTCGGACACCCTTATATATTAAAAATACAGCTAGAATTATAGAGAATACATGCTCTGCGCGAATCGTTATTGACGAAGTAGCTGGCCATCCAGCATCATAGGTGGGAATTCTTCAAAGCGTTATCAAATGGATCGCGTATTTGTGCAAGGCGAGCAACTGTGTATGTTATGCGAGCGTGTCTGTGACAACAGGAGCAAGGGAATACGGCGACGAAGATAGTATGACGACGAGGTCGCGGGATCGAATCCCGGCCACGGCGGCAGCATTTCGATGGGGGCGAAATGCGAAAACACCCGTGTACTTCGATTTAGGTGCAGGTTAAAGAACCCCAGGTGGTCCAAATTTCCGGAGTCCCCCACTACGGCGTGCCTCATAATCAGAACTGGTTTTGGCACGTAAAACCCCATAATAAAAAATAAATACGATAGTATGACGACGGTGGCATCACGGCTAACTTTTTCTACTGCTGCGAAGAAACGTAACAACCTGTTGCTTTACGAGGAAGCCTGATCCCAAAGGCATTACATTATCACACAGCCTCTATGTAGCGCTACCTGCTACGAGTTAAAGAAGTGGGAAATGTGGGCTGTTCCCGAAGATGTCAGGAGCCTACATGCAGCGAAGATGGCTCGGTCTAACACAGCCTCTCAGATCACTGGCTACCACACTGGAAGAATGATACAAACTTTCCCGCTCGTGCATGCACGTGCTCTCATTCATACCAAGCGACTGGACGGACGCGATAATCGTATCATAGAGCTAGTTGGCTGTGGCATGATATAGGCATGCTTGCAATTGTGGCCTTAAATCCACATAGCATCAGGTATTTGGCAATGAGGAATGATAAGTTTCCTTATGATTTAATTGTGCAGACGCACCACCACTGTTCGTGGCATTCCAGAATGATGGGCTACCTTCACGATCAGGATGCCCAACCATGTTTTTCGGGGAGGCCGACGTTCAATGCCACTAGCCGATGTGTATTTGTTTTATTATTGAACAGGTTCAAAACAGTACAATAGAGGATGCTACTTTTGCCTACCGCAAAGTGCCTCGTATAAGATGCTTCGCATTTGTAAAACAGACAAAAAATAAAGCCAAAGAATCAACACTTCTAACTTCTTGCTTCCTAACCGGCAGCCTAATTCCTTCGTCATACATTGTTAATCCAGTCCATTATCCGAGCCACCAACAAGACCTCCAAAATAACGCGTCTAGTAACGTGTCTTAGGTGGAAGTTGTTACTCAGGCTGTAATAAAAAGGTGTGCTTCGGCTATCACTGGCCGCGAGCTCAGAGCTCGTATTCAGGCAAAACCACCTAGATTTTGTTGATACTATGATGATTACAGAGATCACCTTATATTTGGTGGAGGCGCTGGGTACTGACATGCTCGTAAGACACCCAATACCCAATCTGGAACGTTAGTCTCACCTTTCACCATTTTACACAGAAGACAGAAGCGTCTTGATGACCTGTGGATGGCGCCGCATATGATGGGAGTGACGGAAGGTCCCGGCTTACTATTGGCAGTGTCAGTCATGGTAGTCTTTGAAGTGGAACAGTCAATGTCCTGAAGCAAAATTCTAGTATGGGGCTTGGGATTGTAGCACCTCCACGAAATGTTTATGGCTATTTATTTAAGCACAAGAGCAACTGTTGGTGTTCCGTTGCTTCAACTACAGCCGCCGAACTAACTGCACTGTGGGCATCTTCTGTTTTAATTACAGCCCAATGTCCTGAATCGTGGGTCATCTTCTCTCACTTCCGAGTGAAACGCCTGCAGTCCCTGAAGTCGTCACGCATGCAGAAACAATTCGTCATGGACACAAAGTGTCTGTGTATCAAAGCCTGTGAACTACATCACAACGTTGTGTTGCAGTGATTACCCGCTCACTGCGGTAAACAAGAGAGCGTCCAGGCTGACTGTGCTGCCAGAGCTGCACACGTCACTTTCGCAGAAACTATCCAGGTACCACTCTCGCGAAATGCGTGGCTACATTGGTATCCGCACATGCTTGGCGTTTGCATCAATTCCTGTAGCGACGCAAGCCACCAGTACGGACCCCAATTTAAAATCGATTCACCTTGTGACCTTTATATGCCCTGAGGCCTCAATAGGCCAGACCAAACATTCCTTCTCCGCATCAGACGCAACGTGGCCTAGACGAACAACTTACGTCTAAAATTCGAGAAACAGACCTACCAATATTCTATAGTTGAACCACTTTTGAAGACTTGCAACATGTTCTCAGTAACTTTTGCAGCTGCTTGTCGGAAAGACGGTCATTGATCACCGCACTACACTTGCAGCGTGACTCGAGCTTGAAAATATGGCACATTCTCAACCCGTGGTAAATTATCACCTGCACGGTATGCGTCACGAAAGCACTACTGGTGTTGCTAGGGTCCATGGGCCTGAACAAAACTTTATAAATATCGCTATTGTGTATGTGTGTCTATCCGAAACTGTATGGTCTATTTGTTGTTTGTCATGAATGGGCATATTATAAAAATTATCCCGCATTTGGAGTAGCATGCCAGGCGATTGGTCAGGTTACTATCTCTAGAATATTCTTAAAGTTTGTATCTCTCTCCCTCTCACACACTGTTGCTTAAAGAAGTCGCTTTAAAAGGGGAAAGATGAACACATTGCCAGATACACCAGAATCGAAAGAGGATGTAGACGGAAGGCGATGGAAGACAATCAGCTCCAGCGCCTTGCTATGTTCTTCGGCCAACAACAAGACCTATACAACAGCTCAAACGTACCAGGGAAAACTGGAGTGCGCCCTCCTTTCCGCACAATGCCCATGCTGGAATTTTAAGCATGAAATACTTCTAGCCCCTATTGTCGGCGACCTTCAAGATACCTTGAGCGAAAGTCGAGAGCCGTTATCCGGGCACTCAAGACGAGAATGCGCCGAGAACGAAACGAAAACATCCGGGAAGCGGTGCGAGAGCAAAACGAGATCAGGCGGGCAACCAGTGAAAACTCACTAAAATGCGGTCTCTGGCCCCCAAACCCTTGTGCCTTACCGCATTACATACGCTAGTTACTGCCCGAACAAGTTACAAAAAAAATATTGTTTCCGATTTCTTCCTAATGTTTGTTCACAATATCACTCAAACTGTAACTTCTAGTACGCTGTAGTTTTATTTGTCATTTCCCTAGCAACGTACAAAAGGCAGATACAGTGCGCCATACACTTGATTGTCATCTTTTGGCGCTAAGACAGGGTTGCCTGTGCTCTTTTCAATGCCTGCGGTCCGTGAGTTTCGCGGAGCGGGTTTTGCGCCGCCTCCAGTCAGGAGATGTGGCTATACGCTGCGTGAACAGGCCGGCAGCGTCCGGCACGCCGCGGATGGTTGTTTGGCCGAGACGAGACTTGCAACGAAGTCCAGTTGAAAACAGGTTCATTTCGGCTCAGTAAGCTTTCAGGCCTGCGTCCCGCCACCAATCTGCTTTGCCGGTAGCCATGCATTCCATGCTTACATTCACTGTCGATTACGGGACAACCATCATTTTTTCTTCTTTTTTACTTCTCCTCGTCTGTGACCGTCGCCGACAGCGCGCCGGTTACAGCTACGCTTCTCGTCCCTTTCTTTCCAGACAACGAGAGAAGTGCGCACGATTATGATCGCGCGTTTGAGATTGTGTTCGTGTGCGCGCTGAAACTGTCATGGCCTAGCAGCTATTTGGACGGCTTAAGCGCGGAATGCATTTGCAGATCTTTTCGTCAGAGCATACGTCAGATGCTCTGATGATGCATACGTCAGATGCATACGTCAGATGCTTTTCGTCAGACCTTTTCGTCAGAGGCACGAGAGGAAGTACAGTTGCACAGCAATGAAAAAAGAGGTCAATTGGGAATCGCTATCGTCTCGCCGAAAGAAACTGCGGCTAAAACTTCTATATGAAATATATCATAACAAAACTGGAATTGATAGGGAAGTGTACTTAAAACCGCCAAACTATATGTCTGCACGCACTGACCACCAGTGCAAAATTAGAGAATACCGGGCTAGGACGGGCCTGTATGCCAATTCCTTTTTTGTTAATCGGCTGTCTTGTGAACAGGTGTGCAGTGTCAATCAAGATGTATTTTTTTCATGTTTGTAACCCCCCTGCTGTAACGCTTTCAGACTAAGCGGGGATATGTCTGAATAAAGAATAAAGAATGAAGAATGGCCTGTCTCACAATTGGAAACACGAGAGCCGTCTGTACAGAGCTGCTTCGGTATGTGTAAAGCTGAGAAAAGTGTCGCAGATTTTCTGGTGATTCCTGCGGCCTGCATGCTTATATTGTGAAAAAAATCTCGAAGCGTAGTTTCACCTTCAGTGTTATGTGACGAGCATGAACCCGTCTTTTGTCTTCGCGAATATAATAAAGACGAGAAGAAAAGCCCAATAAATTGAATTTTGTTTATATTTCTCAATGCTTACTCGCTCTCGGTTAAAGCTATATGGCGTCGTCGGCCACCACTTTTTCCTAGCGTTTACGAAAAGAAAAGGGCTAGATCGTAAGACATTTTCTTTTCTGATGATCCCTCTTACTCTGTCATGGAGCTTTTAATAATTTGAATGACTGTAATTTTACAATTGGCAAGGTAGGCAAGTTTTTCTTTAAGCAGCGCTTGTGGCCATGGTTACCTTCAGATTCAGTCTGTTTCGTCGTAGACTATGCTTTTCCTGGTTATATTTGTCAAAGGCGAATAAAATGTCACATTCTGTGAGTAAAGATTTCGATATGCCTCCTAAATTCATAAATTTATTCACTCTTGTGCATCTATATCCTAGACTTCGCCAGCAACTGCAGAATATAATTGGCACAGAATCATTGTACACCCAGGGATCAATATACACAAAATTCGTAACATTGTCCGCGATGTCCAAACTGTGGGAAGGGTCGACATTAATTGGTTTGGTGGAACGTACTGGTTCTTTCATAGATGCTTTTGAAACGGATTCTCTATATGAAAGTCCATATTAGTATGTTCAACTCAATTTGAAACAAAATGTTAGTGCTTTTCTACACTGCGTGTTTTGAAGCTAGCTAGTATTCTCCATTGCATTAAGCCAATGTTAGCTACGTATATCTTTTTCTTTTTTTTCGATTAACCAATAATCTATGTTTGCATCTTAAACAGTCCTTACTGTGGCCGCCTCGGCAAAGATGTCGTAAGGCTGATTGATATCTTTTCGCGGAGCAAGGAAGCAGACTAGATACAGCAATGAATAACCGCTGATTTTTAAAAAAATCGAAGGTGACGTGCGTATACCCTTCCTGAAGTTAAGCGTGCTAAAAATGCTTACAAGTGTCGCAAAATGTGATTCTAGAAAACCAGAATGATGTAGGACAATGACACTGCAAGCGATACTAAAGCGTGTTCACACTTCGAGTGGAAGATGGCAACTAATACACATATAGTAAAAAAGTCAGCGAATAAATTCTGTGGGAATCACTGTGCTAATTTTAACACGAAAGTGTTTTATGCCGGGGTCCACCAAGACTTCACTGACGTATTTCCGTCACGGAAATACGTCATAGAACATAATACAAAGAAAGAAACCAGAAGAAAAAGTTCCACAAACATGCAAAATTTGGAAATCGAACCCACGACCTCTCGGTCCGCGACGATAGATCGCCGAGCGTTTAACCCATTGCGCCACAAACGCATTTGCAGAGAGCTACACAGACGCGCCTTATATATCTAAAGCCCAGACCACACGTACGCTTGCAAACGCGCGCAAGCTCGCGTCCGCACGCCCACGCATGCGCAGACGGTGCGTCACGGCTCGTACGCGTCGAAACGCGGCGCGATCTCGGTGATCAGCTCCTCTCAGTTATCGCGCGCCTGGGCTGCCTCGCTGCCTCGCGTCGGCGCGCCTGGCTACGCAGCGACGGCGCGGTACATTCAACTCTCAGTTAAGCAGAAATATATCATGCAAGAAAGTGCTTCTTCTTCACTTTTCGTGCTGATCTAACAGCTCCAAAAAGATAACAATTACGTTTATAGATATCGAAGCATTTTGAAGCACTTTGAAGCATTTTGAAGCATTTTGATACGAAGTGGCGTCTGCCAAGGTGTAAACAAGTGAAGCCAGTGGCGCGCGCTGTCGCGCGTATTTGTGGATGCAAACCGCCATTCCTCGCTAGGCGCGGCAACCGCAAGGCGCGTAGACGCGAGCTTACGCGCGTCCGCAAGCGTACGTGTGGTCTGGGCTTAACACTCCTCCGTGTACCCGCGCTCTTGCTCGGGGCGGTGCCGCCGCCTACGAGCAGAAAAGAGAAGTACTGCATTATGACACTAACGCGCACCGACAGTGAACGCTTCGGTGGTCTCAGCACTACGACGCCTCGATGCCAGCATTCGAAGGGACGCTGGCATCAAGAAGCACTACCAACGCCACCTAGGTGGCGTTCACCGTACTCAGCACAGCGGAGCGTGGCCTCCGCAATTAGCTCTGAAAATGTTTCTGAAGTTGATCGCGGAGGCTGCAATTACGACGCGCTGTACGCGCTGATTTGACTCGGTGACGATTCAGTTACGTGCTTTGTCTTGCGCGTTGTATTAGTGTGTCAGTTACGTGCTTCGTCTTTCGCGTTGTGCTAGCGTGTGCAGCGTAGTGCAGCTTCCATATGCACGACGGTTGCTCATGGTCATCGACGTTGGTAGTCGTGATGGAGGAGACGTGCCACCAGGCGTCAGCGTGGGTGCATCAACGCCTAAGGGCGCTTTAGCCACAAAACACCAATAGACATTATATATCAATGTGCAATAAACATTACACTACTTCTGTGAAGACACGTTTCACTTTCGTGTTCTATACCGATTCCTATATAAGAGGGATCAACCACATTTTTTAAATAACTTACAGTGCCTAAATTCTGTACTGCCACAGACTTCAGACATTACTGGAATGTGTTACTACTTGTACTCGTATAATATTTTCATAGCATAGGGCTCAACAAGTGTCTTACCTTATATCTGAGAAGGATGGGTGATATGACTGCCGCAGCACTCTGAGAACTTTGGAACTATAAACAGTGTGTATTTCATTCTGCACTTTCCATCGATCTGGAGAAAATACTGAAAGTTACAATTGAGCTGCACGAGTTTCCCCACTCGGTCCAACTACAGCTCTAGTCATGGGTTTAAGAGGACTTCTATTCCTTGTACAATCGTAACACCTGAGTATTTTTCATTAACTGTGTGCAAACTAAATCACTATTTTTCACAGACTTATTACTTGCAGTTACCATCTTCACTCAATTTACTAGGGACTCCTATCGAGACGCTCCTCCAGCTTACAATATGTGCTGCGTGTGCCTGTGTGAGCCGCGCCGGCCCATGATTTATCGTTAGCTCAAACGGAGTCTTCAAATGGCACCTTGGAATTTAGTGCTAAAGCATTACGCATTGCTTTCTGGGCTGATCAGATCAACAACTATACTCGCGGACAACTTTCTGTGGCAATGAAGGGAAAGCTACGGACGCGTGGATGCTGCACGAGTGAGCAAAGTTCAATTCGAGAAAACTAGCGGCAGCCTTAGGACGCCTATCAAGCGAGAGACTTATGTGACCTCTTTCGATTTCTTAAAGCAGCCGGTTACGCATTGCTGAAAGTTGGACTGGGCTGATCAGAACACTATTATCAGCGCACAAACTATACTCGCGTAGGCTGCATTCAAACTTTCCACAATGTCTGGCAGATGCACGCGGTCAAGAAGTTAACCTTTGGACGCCGGGGTACGTTTTGTGGTGCGCGCACTGTCATTATGGTGCTCCGGGGCACACTTAGCGGCCTCCGATTGCAGCTTATAGGGTCAGTGCGATGCACACTGTGGTTTCTCCGTGAACTTGGCTGCGAACGGGGCTGCGAACGGGTCCAATGTCACTCGAGTAGCTTCTGTAAGGTGGCGGCCAGCGCATAGTTCGCGATCAAGGCCATGTATTCGCGTCTATTTGACACCTTGCAGTTACCGTGGCAAGGCGCAATAAATCACCGACACGTGTAAACGAATAGATGGCATTTTTCAAATCGAGTACCAGCGAATGGATTCAATGTGTACCGGGACGCAGCTTCCACGTTTTCACGCATGAGCGATGCTAGTCGCTGTCGACACCTACAAACGAGAACCTGAACAGCACAGCACCACGCACCGCCCAGACGTAACGCCAACTCGCAGAATGCGACTAGGAAAAGCACTGCCATCAGAAGCCAATAAGTAGCTGTTTCCCTTTTGACCTCTCTGTGCTACCGCGTTGGCGCTCAGCTAGGCTCGTGGGTGTAGGTTCAGGTTGCGCTATGTATACTGTCTACTGCACCATTACCAAGTGTCAGTGCAGCCTAATGAGAAGATCTGTTTGCATGACACAGTTACCCACTTACGCTCTTCACACAAGCAGCTAAGAAACCAACGGTGAATTCGTGTCCTTCAGAACAAAACGGGGAAGTGCCCTCTTCAATGCTAGACGCAGTGCGGCTTCACCATCTTGGAAGGTGTGGTAGGCGCTTTTTGTTGCTTCTGCTTGACGGCTACTGGTAATAGTAAGCCTTTGCCCTTTATTGCGGAAACCCACAAGGGGGAGGAAAGTTCGTGAAAGAGAAAGTTGTCATCCACCCGAAGCGCGTAGCTTCAAAGGGAACCCGTGCGGGTTTTCAGAAAGAAAGCTTTGGATTAGATAAAAAACAGTCGTCCTGGTCGGGGATCTTTGCACTTCTTTTGAAACTACGCACTACATTAGGATGTACGACATTTTTTTTTTCCTTTCAATAATAGCTTTAGTGCTCACAACCCTAAGCCACGTGGCTTTCCCATCGTGGAATGGTGGAAGCGACTCGTAAGCAGCCGCAACCCCACCATTGCCCATGACAGTGAGTTGGATGCAAGTTTGATAGAAAATAAATAGAGTGAAGGGAAAAATTCCCTCGCAAACAGTGGCGCTAGGAAGCTTCTTTATACTATTTGGCGTTATTGACCTCAGTGGCATTATAGTCAGGAGAAAAGCAGCAGCAATTGGACTGCAATGTCACTATGCCGTGAATAATAATTTTCAGCTGGAGCTAGCTACAACGTCTTTAGAAAACGGAGCAAAAAGAAAATATACATTCAAGAACAAGTTAAAGTTTGTCAATATTGCCGCGCGACTGGCCGCTCGAGGCACTTTGGGTGTGTTCGCGGGCTTATTTCATGATCGGAAAAACATGTTTACGTAACACGTATTGCGTCACAGAAAGCTGTGTCGGGAGTTTTTCATCGTTGCTCTACAATTTTCTCATTGACACTTTTTATATATTACAGTAATTGAGAAGTTGAATAATTAATTAGGACTAATTATATAATCAGGCGAAATTAAAGAAAATCTGATTATCTCCAAGTGACGGCAAACAACATTACAGTTGGTTCTGTCCAGTTACGTACCATTTGCATAATTTTAAAGTTTGGCGCAAGTTAAATGAAACACCCTGTATACTGCTGCAGGCACGATATGTTGTGCTTCAAGTTTCACTTGCATGATGCTCCTTCTCGTCTATCATAGCATTTTGCTTCTTGTACGGTGTACACTTTGCACGTCGTCTTATTAGACCAGCGTCTCACGGGACACCCGTGAACTCCCCCTAGATAATGGAGTGCGAGTTCTCCTAAAGGAGGTCGACCTCAAGGGAGTTGTGGTGCTGTCACATAGCCACGAGCGAGTACTTAATAAAAACTGCCAAGGGCACATTGGGTGCGGTTCTGTTTGTGTACACGCAAGAAAAATTTCGCTTCTAATTACACCTAAAACTATTTTAATTATTGTATAAAAATACATTTATACATATTTTGGGCTAAAATTTACTACTTCTTTTAAAAGCAAACGGCACTCTACAAACATAGCGATTCTGACAGCGACGCTGGCAACCGTATGCTTTCCCGTGTATTTGTTATTTTTTCCTACGGCGGAGCGCGCCTAGTCAATTTTCTTGTTCTTTCCATAAGCGCGTGCGCAGACCACCAGATTATGTGCCCTGCAATTTTTCAAGCTTGTTTTGCTACGAATCCTGCACAGCGGCTAGACAGGCCATCAGTTGTGAAGCACGACCACGAAACGACACGCGCGCAGTAGACCAAGCAGTGAACAATAGGAAGATGGCGCCTCTATTCATACACTCGGGCAGCAACAGTGGAGCCGCAGGACACATAAATGTAATCAAGTATTTCTTGCACTATCCGGCTCTGCATTCAACATTTTACAGCGTAAGCTGTTATGGGCTCATTCCAATAGCCCTTTCGTGTCGCGATGATGCCGCCGCCGCCGCTATTACATTCGAAATAAAGCACCCGCTCTCCGCCGGGATCGAACCCAGGCCAGCTGCGTGGGAGGCGGATACTCTACCACTGAGCCACCCAAGCGCTTGCTACTCGAGAGCGGGAGAGGCGCTAGTCTTCGGCGATGGAAGGCGTCGGCTTGCACGCACGACGGCGTCCCAAGCAGGCCGCGTCGGGCGCGTTGCAATGGGAGCGAATGTGACAGCCGTAGTTGCATTGTCGGCCGCTTGTTTATAATTACAAGCATTAGTAAATTTATGGGAGGCTTTTTTTTCAGTTCTATTTCGAGCACTGTTGGGACGAGACTACTCCATTTTCAGCCGTTCAAGAAAGATCACCGAACTCCCGTCACCAGAAGCACCATTAAACTCCCTTAGTAAAAGAACGTCGGCGTCACACCCAGGTCATCTCTCTCCAGGTAAATACGAAGTACTTAAAGAAATGTTCGCTGGTGCGCGTGTGACACGGGTATTATAGAGGTATAGAAACGTGGCATTGCCACTCGTAGTTGTCCTACGAAACACATCACAAGAACGCCGACGCAACGAAACACTCGGCGCGCACTCGGCGAGGAACACCAATTACAGAAAACTGGCGAAAATCGGCGCAGTAGATAAAGAAAGTGTCGCTTAAGAAAAAAAAGAAACAATATAACCGGGCTAAGGGTTATTTCCTATTCATTTTTTATGTTCTTTGGTTGAACTATATCTTTACTGTTGAGTCACAGCCACACTGTCAGACACAGTTTTACTGTCACAGTCACACTGAAGGCTGGTGAAGTCGCAGTAAAGATAAGGGGAAATAAATGGCTTTGATATAATTAGACTAAATGCACTATCATGCTTCATAGGTTTCTTATACACTACATGGCAAGTGTTGTTTTAATCCACGTGTTTCATGACACAATTTGCGATATTTCTTACAGTCCACCCGTGCAACATACGCTCTGCTTTGTCTCGTTCTAATAAATGGTTGGGCTTCCTATTATTACCGACCACATATGCTGGCTGCTAGGAGAACAAATATTCTATGTTAAAGGTCGTCGTACGAAACTTTTCCCTCGTATACATGCAAGAACTTTTCAGCGTCACAATATAGCCTCGAAAATTTCAATAGGCATCACTGTAACCCTTAAAAATATGGTATTTCATTTATGCTACTTTCGCATCACAACCATTGTTGTCCTTTGTATTTTCACGACTATAAATAAAATATCCAATCAGGACCAAGCATCAGGTTGCTTCGCTCGTTAGGCAGCAGTGTTAGTGGAATATTTATCTATTCTAAAAAAAATTGTGCGCACAGAAAATTTCTTTTGCAAAAATATCCGATTGCTTTTTGCACAGGTTAATCCCTCACATTTGGGCAAAGTTCTCGTAACCGTGAGTTGTCCTTCTAACCCACAATGCGCAGGCCAGGTACAAGAGCCATTGTGTCCTCATTCCAAACCACGATTTTTGTGTTTCACGTTTACGTCGTCTTCTTTTAAAATTCATAAGGCAGAGGCTAGCCCGCGTTCCGCGTTAACAAGGACGGCTTCGAGTCCCATCATGACTCGTAACACTAAACTACTTGGAAAATTACCAAATGGGAAAGCCCTCTCTTGCAGGCTGTTCACTGCCATTGCGCGTATTAGGTTGAATAAATGGGACGCGCCGGGCAGGAAACAATCGCCACGCTGAATGCGTGCTGTCTGATTAAACCGCTTTCACCGGAATGCAGTTGCGTGGAATGAAGGCCCTGAATAAGCGTACCATTGTGTTGATATCAAGACAATAGCTCACGTGGCAGAACAAATGTTTTTACTACTTGGATCGGTGAACAGCGCATAAATTGGGGTTGTGTCTGCATTGTTCGTAGTGTATTCGGTATACAAAAGCGGCTCCACTTGCATCCCAGGTTATGTTACCGTGGAGTTATAATGACTCGACACTCCCATCAAACAGTACAATTCCCCATTCCAGTTCACCTCGCACCCGTAAACATACTTCGCAATGTTGACGCATCCCTGTTTATCTAGATAATTACATGCAAGCGCGAATAACACTGGATTGCTTTTTCAATCAGGTGACATATCAAGAGTTTCGCCACAAATGCAGCAGCATGGCTTTCTGAATATGGCTGTTTTCCACGGTGTCCCCATTATCCCACTAAAAGCAAAAGAGGTGTCGGCTGATGGACTGTAACATTATTCGCTATTTTCTTAATTGACGTGCAACGCATATTTCCATACATGCTTTCGTACATCATTTCTCATAATGTAGCATCTCGTACACGCTGACCCAATTTAAAAGTACAGATACAATCTGAAACAAAGAACAACTGTCCGTCTCGTAATTGTAGGTGCGTTCCCTCTTCTAACTTCGACGGCCCTGTAATTCGTGTCACACTCTGTAGTTATCGGTAGCAAACACAGTTACTATAAGCTGACTGATAAAATTCTGCGTTCACTACAGGCCTAATTTGTATGCTTCTACGGCTGGGCACATCGCGTCGATCTGGTTTCTTCTTTCACCGCAAGCTATTGTGAAGCGTTTCAGGTAAGTATGAACGTTAACGTCAAAACAATTCTCAATCAGCGAGTACAGAGGCGCGGATTCGTAGCCATACCGTTACCCCACTAAAGAAAAAAAGCTTATATTCATGGCCTCCATAGTACAAAATGCCGTTCGTATGCGCTCTACAAAACGAATAACCTTCCGAGCACTCTAGGATATACTAGAGTGTGCTGCTTTGCATGTGCGAAAAAGTCGCCGAGTGCCGCGAATGAAAGCATGGAGGGCATGGCAAAGCTAAGAAGCTTAACTTGCACGGTAAAGCGCAGCTGACTAGTCACTTCGTTCGCTTAGTGATTTGAAGCACCGTTTGCCCGCGCTTTCTTTTATTTCTTTCTCATTTTCACGAGCACATCATCGCGCAGGAAATTAAGGCTTTGATTACGTGAGTTCTTTGGCGTGCGGTGGTAGCTTTCGCAGGAACCGTGGTCTGGGTTAATTAACTGGGTGAATTGAACTGTGAGCGGGCCCGATGGAAGCGACAAAACGCAGAAACGCGAGAAACAACACCTGTGGGGTTTGCTTCTGGTGCCTTTGCGCCTCCCACGTTTGCTCCGCGCAAACTTTCGAGCTGTTTTTCTTCGCAGCAAAGAAAAAAAAACAAATAAATAATAATAAAAAATGCGATTCTTTCCTGTTGCCAAGCACGTTCGAGCTGGCGATGTAATGTATTGGCGTCGAATGAGAGCGCCAGCCGCCAAGAAGCAAAACTTTGTGTTAAGTTTTCGCCTTATTAAAAGAGTAACTATTTGTCATTTTTTTCGAGCGCCGTTGTTGCTAAGCCATTACGGTACACTGAAGAAATACGCTCCTTTTGACGCCTCTCTATATCCCTCCTGCTAGCATTTGACGACGCCGCCAAAATATGGATGATCTCTTATCTGCATTTATTATTAATAATCACTTCTGGCTTTCATCTTTTTACGACGTCCACCTTAAAATAAAGTTGAAACGACAGGTCCTTGTAAAAAGAGAAAGTTCGTTTAAAATGTTAAAACTGCAATCTCTGATTAAAATTCGGAGTTTCCCCCACTGCGCCAAAGCTCACTGCCTTTAAAGAAGACAAGACTGAAGCGACGCGTCGCCCAGAGCTAACGAGAACTGCCGTAAGCTCACAATGTTCTAGCTCTACATCGTAACCTACCACTTTTTCTTTATTTAAACTAAACTGCAGCAACTGGATACCTCCGCCGGATGTGGATTCTTTAAAATGAGCGCATCACGGTTTTTTTTTTTCATTTTTTTTGACAGCGTGTACGCACATCTATATCAAGGGTTGCTGTCTCTCTTTATTATTGCACCGATCAGACCCGTCTTCGTTAACTTTACATAAACATGTACTTCACACTTTAACATGTATAATATCGCACTTAACAACCTTCTTATTTGAAGGTCTTCCTGAAGACTGTTATAACGAAAACGAAAGGCCCACATTTTAGCGTTAACCAAAATCGCCTCTTTCTAACATTTTGCCTAGAAACGCTCGACTCATGAAAAATCACTTTGGGAGCTAAAGAAAGAGACCAAACGTTCTTGTCGTTCTCCCCAATGCGATGTCTTTCTATGCAGTTTAATTATATGTGCGATCAAGTACACGCTGCGTCCTCTTGAGCAAGCCATTATTTCAATAAGCTAAATTTGAAAGGTTACATCCGAAAGACCTGTGAACGGTTTATAATCGGAAACGTAGAGGGAATTGAGTTCGTGCGTAATGTGTCTCTCACTGTGCATGTGCGTGTGTGCGTGCGTGTGCGTGTGTGTGAGTGTGTACGCGTGCGTGCGTATGCGTAGGAGTGTGCGTGTGTGTGCGCGCGTATGTGCGCGCGTGCGTGTGTGGGTGGGAATGTGTATGCGTGTGCATGTGTGTGCATGCGTGCGTGCGTGCGCGCGCTTGTGTTTGTGAGCGTGTGTGCGCGCGTGTGTGTGTGTTACGATACATTTCTCTATTGGATGATGCCGCCAACATTAAAACATTCGAGGAAAACATAGGCGTGATCTTTCTAAAAGAAGTCACTGAGGCAGTTTTCCAGGGCAGGCTTTCTTATTTTCTACATTGCACGTTCATGTAGCTGCATTTATTAGAATAGCTTAGCGTACCTCAACTCTAAAATCGTCTTTCTTCTAAGCACAACCGAAGCTAGTTGTGAAGGCCAGTATTTTAAGGGCACACAAATGGTTAAAATCTATGAGAATGCACAAGAGGGGATATTGGAAGCTACATTTGCATTTGAGGACTATAGTTGAAGAAAGCAACTGAGGTAAGCCCTCATACGCTCTCTGTTTGATTGTATACCAAGCGTTTCCCTTTATGTAGAACCCTTATTAAAGCTATTATGTTCTGCAGATAGGCTACGTGTCCAGGCGGACATTAGCAGCAAGAAAAATGTTTCCGCGATAATGTTGCTAATACGCTAAAATATAGTGATTCACCTTTTTTAAACACAAGTTTTAGTGCACTCGTTGTTTTTGCGAAATTGAAGCCCAGAAATAAAAAAGTCACGTTGGCTTACCAGAAAATTTTAGACATGCACCACTATCGGCAGAGTTCCCTGAAAGTGATAACAGGGTTGCGCACAAGCACAGTTCTGAGGAATAATTCCCAAAGCTTTTTGTTTGTAAATACTCCTTGCAATTAGCTAGCTATAGACCTTGGCTAATTATAAGTTCGACATCAAGATTACCTGACATCTCCTCTTGCAAAAAATTCTAGCAAATATATGTTCTGGTGAATACGAGCCCTGGTTACCATGCCGATGATCTTTTTTTAATGGAAGCTGTAAGAAAGGTTTAATTTCACCGATATGATGACGCTTTCTTCACTATTCCTTGTTACAGGACGGAAGGCATTATAGACTCTCGAGTAGCCGTTGTAGTCCGTGCGCTAATTAAGTATTTATTTACTGACTTTACCACGAGCATTGCAATGGTAATACTGGAGGAAGACGCGGCAGGACGCGAACGCAATCTACGTGATTTTGAAAACTCCACTCGTTAAAATATTCGGCAACAAATATTTATCTTTTCCCGCTTCAATACCGAAACTTGACACATGAAAAGCGCGCGGAAATGCCCCACGTGATGTTTCCCGCCTCATTTGGTTTCTTTATATCGGCAGTTTGACCTTAGATCTTAAAATTGTAGTGACAATGTAGCGTTTGTTCCAAGAGGAAAATACTTAAACTGGGGGCGCCTCATCCGCCACTTTACATCTAGCAGCCGTGTGACATTATGCGGAAAATACGGCAGCCTCTTTCAAAGCTGTTCAATCCTGGGGCTGGTATTTTGTAGCAATGCCTTATGCCTCATTCTATACTAGTCTTATCATCCACCGATCACGGCCGGCTGATCCCGTTGATAACGTGAGCGGACCGTCGTTCTGACCAAGCGCGAAAAGCGCGAAAAGGCATTAGCATCCAGAAAGGCATCACTAAAAAATACCAGCCTAGCTTTCCCTTTTCTTTTGCGTGACCAAGCGGAGAAGAGCCCGGTAACTGAGAAAGGGTGGGTCACCGCGTGCCGATCAATGCACCTTTGATATTCTGAAATCGATTGTGAGAACGCAGAACAGTTGCGTGCGCGGCGCCTGCTAGCTGCTCGTGGCCCATTCCAGGGGTCGCACTCAAGTTATCGTCCAATTGCGCAGCTCGAGTGAGAGATAAAACACTTTTGCTACTTTTCGAAGGTTCAGGAGCTTAAGATTTACCCGCCCTGTGCGCGCCGCTTATATAATCTTATCTCCCGTAGACCACGCCTAGACAGTCTACCGTCGTTGCGGTACAATCGAGCGAAGATGGATTAGACGTCTGAGCTGGTCATTGCAGCGAGCGGCTCTACATCGTGACAGGGTCGAGAATAACGTGGACAGCATTTCCCGCGCTGTCTTGGCGCGCCATATTTCGGTATCGGATTGACAAAAGGCAAATTTTTGTTGACGGAAACCTCAACACCAGATGGCCCCTTTAGTATTACGTAAGTTGCTTTGGCATTTTGTGACGTCGTCCTCCAATACTACCACTTCAAGTTGGCGCTGAACGCTGTAATTGAAAAGGTAATTAAGGAATTTTAGCTGGTGTCAAAATCCACGCCTCACAGGGTGGCACCCTCTAGATTTCAGATGCGGATCTCAAAGGGTAGGCTTTTTGCTATTTGAATGAGGCGGAAGTGATTTTGGAATCCGGAAACACGTCGCAGGCGTCGGATTTTGGACGCTGCATGTGTATTAGCGAATGAACCGCGATGGCTACTCGATCATTCACTGTCCACCATGCTGAAAAAAGGAATAACTAAAAAAGCATCATAACATTGATTAAATGTTACATATGCTTTTTGCAACCTTCCCTGAGCTATAGTTCGATTGTGTATAATTTTGGGCGCTTTCTGCTTCATGTGCACTATTTTCCCATAATGCAAATTTATATGAAGCCATAAACAGATGGGAAAACGTATACAAGTTCAACAAGTTCAACCAGTAAGAATTTAAACGCTACAGTGAGAGAGAAAAAACAAGGAAACAGATTTAAATATGGGCCGGCATATTCTAAAAATTCCCTTCTCTCGATTCCACTCGATTCTTATTATCCACCATTTACGAAGGGTCTTTCAGAGACCTAACTAAGGTGAAACTTCACCCTGCGACCGACTCGAGATCCAGCGACTTAACAGCAGGATTTATCCTCCCCCTCACAAAAAGCTCAGAACTGAAGAGGCAATAGCCTTCATACTTATCCAAACGAACGTATTCCCAAACCTACACAGATACAGCAAAATAAACCCACAAACATATCTAGACATCGGCCCCTGGTGCGGCGACACACGCCCTACACTCTTTCACATCTCGTGGGGGTGCGGGGGCAAACCTGAACATTTGAAGACGCCAGCACGTCATTTGAGCGGTGGGGGGTACAGCCGACCGGCGATACCCTGGCGGGACAAGAAGCTCTCGTCCAGCAAGTACGTCGAGCAGCCATGGTCAGTGGAGTCTTAGAATGAGGACACAACCCACTCGTCCTCAAGCTCAACAACCTCGATGGTCTAAATAAATGTTTTTTTCTCTCTCTCTCATCCTGGTCATTGACGTAGCGAGGAAGGGGGACGAACGGCAAAAAATTGTTACCTTATTCCATCCGTATTTCCAAGCTGAATAACACTAGTACAATGCAAAAAAAGCAAAGAATATACATGCATAAAGACCGGTAACAAATTAGCGTTAATTTTTGTCATGCATTCTGGCTTTTGAAGGAGGCCAGCCGTGTTAAGATAAACAATAAATTAGAAGGTTATCTATGGCAAGAAAGGAATTATTGCATTTTGGCTCCCGGAATAACGTCTACTACATGGGATGTAGCAGCTAACTTTAGCCAATCTCTTCCACGAAAAAGGGATAGGAAAGACATTGTGCTAGATAAGATTTTAAGACCCATGGTGCTCGGTCATCAGAGGTCGGACGACCGGACACCGTAGGTGTTACAATTGTGCCTTCGACCGTGTTTCTTTTATCTTTTTTATTTCTTTTTTTTTCGTTGAACAGCTTGACTAAAGTTAGCTGGGACACGTTGTACAGTGCTGCTTTTTTACGCCCACATTCCTTTTTTCCTGATTGCCCAGGTATGCTTTTTCTTGGGAGTCTTCATTTTCGTGTGACTACGTTGCTTGTCGCGCAGATTGTAGAAATCGAGATGTGAGAAAGTTAATACGTAGGCGAAAATGCGGGACGCATAGAGATGAGCTTTCTGATGGATTTAGGTATGCAGAAAATTTCTAAATTTTTTTCTTCTTCACTTTTATTCCTCAAGGTTCTGTCAAAAGGAAGTTATCGGAATTCAAAAGCGTTTGCATCTTGATGATGATAAAAAAAAATGTTTTGAGACGTTAGGCCTCGAGAAGCCAGAGTGCGGTCTTGTCAAGGAGAGAAATTGCGAATACATCGCGCGCATGCCAAAATTCAGTGGCAATTTACCGGTCAATGCGAGAGGAATGCAGTAGCATTACGTCGCACGTCTTGAGGCCCCAGATTTACGATTTCAAACGCGCTCAACACATTTGAAAGTGTTCAGGAGCTCACTCGACACAGACCTCGGTCAGTTGCACTAGATATATACATACATATAAACACACGAATATGTGCATACACATACACGCACGCAAACATACACACTCTTCTTAGCTCTCCCATCTCCTCTCTACCTGTACCAAGTGACTGGCTTCACCTGATTCGTGCGCGTACACTGTTTTCTACATCGACACTCCTAACGCTAACGGATTAAAGCACTTTCGGACATTTGCGTGCGTGGCTGACCTTAACTTTTGGTCATAGGAGTGATGTCCGCTTCCTGATCTTGTTAGCCCTAAGCAAAATTACTGGCAGCGAAAGCAGGTGCACTTACTACGCAACTACAGAGGTTGTCACCTGTAGTACCCTTTTGTTATCGTAAATTTACCCGTAAAAAGTGGTTACAACGCGCTCAATAGGCAAACATTAAATTGACATATTTGCCGCATGCACATTTTTTTCGTGTGTGGGTGGGCGAATCTTTTACATTTCGAATACCTGTTATTCGATACTCCGTGCTATTCTATTCGTATTCCACTTGAGAATTCACTATTCGAATTAGCCCAATATTCGTTTCTTTCGAATATATGAACGATGAAAACACTTATCGGAGTCTCGGGGGAGGCAGAACGATGGATGGGTGGACGGTTCCTAATGATTCTGCTGCAGGATATATCGGCGCTTCTTGCGCAGGGACACCAGTTCCTGAGTGAAAGCATGGAGCTGATAACTTCTGCTCACGAATTTCCATTCATTCAATAAGACCGTGTCGCTTCCAAACAGCATATACACGAATTTCTATCGATATATTATTTGGATAGTCTTACAGTGTTTGCATCCTTGTGAAACAATGTGCGGTGCTGTAGTATCACACGTCTCTCCTTCAGTGAACGTGCATTTTGTAACGTGCTGTTTCATTGCTCTCATTGAAATGGTGCTCCATGTTACTGAAAGCAGTTTTTCACATACATACATACATACGTACATACAAACATACATACATACATACATACATACATACATACATACATACACACATACATACGTACGTACGTACGTACCTACGTACGTACGTACGTACGTACGTACGCACATACATACATACATACATACATACATACATACATACATACATACATACATACATACATACATACATACATACATACATACATACATACATACATACATACATACATACATACATACATACAAATACCCTGCGAAATACTGATCAGAGATACATGGCAATGACGCGAGTCACGTCGACATGATGAAACGATGCCCTGTACCCAGAGGCAAACATACCTCTATACTCATTGAGCTGTTCTATATGATGAGGAGTGAAATATGCTCATGCTTGTTTTGTTTTGTTTTTTGCAATACCGAGCGTTTATTCAGCGAGCGTTTCATAAAGTAAACTGCAGCCGTTTGAACAGGAGATATGGTGTACGGTAGGATGCTTGTATAATGTCGCGTGTATTCATGGGATGCGACCGTTTTTCACCGCAAGGAATGACAGAAGATGACAATGACTGGCGCCCTAGCTCCAACTTTTGCCGACCATGCTGTGATAACAAGTGAATCGAAAAAAATTCTGGTTCTTTTACTATTTATTTAGTTCATATACCTCACAAGGCTCCAGAAAGAGTATTGCGTGAGGGGGGCAGTACATATAACAATTGTGGAGCAAGAACATGTTACAGTTACTTAAGTATGAAGAGAATGAGAATGAAATAATAAACAAAGAACGCGAAATAAGTAAAAAGAAAAAGAAAGGAAGGTAAACTAGCAGTTGTTAGCTTTCCAGTATGCAGTAAAGCAAACAATCTGAAAACAAATGCTTACATAAATACACAACTATGAAGTTAAGAACAACAACTAAAACAGACACTTAGAGAATTTAGAACGAACAGCAGTAAGGTGGAGATGGTTCTCCCGTAATCAAGAGTAGATGTAACCATGAAAGGGCTACCGGCAAAGCAAATTGGTTGGAGATGGTATTAGCCACAATCTTAAATTGGGTATAGTGCATGTTTACATGCACTATATTTATATATATATATATATATATATACATTCCACTTGGCCAGTAGGACCTATAGGAAACGTGATTAAAATGTTTGTCCTAATTAGCGACACCTGGGTGGCACGATGCTAAGGGTGACATACAGTAACGATGACACGAAGCTCCAACGAAGCAACAGCCTAGCTCAAAAACATTCCTTCCACAATTGTTGCACTTAGTAAGTACAACATATTTCAAACTATGTTCCACTTTGCGTGGCTTATATTTACCGAGATTTTGAGTATATGCAACGTGAAAAATTCAGCATTTATGTTGACTTGTCTGTGGTTTGGGAGTTGTGTGACTGACAAGTGCAACTAATAACTTAGTGGTGTATGAATGCTAGTTGTTTCCAGGTGACATTGTATTTAAAATAATTTCATTGTGCTTGCTTTGTTGCGAGTTCGTAGTTGTGTATATGGGGTTAGATGCGTTAATTTTTTAAAAGTTGCCTCCGCGAGATAGCACAATACTAACTTTTGATCTAAATTACTCTAAGAGGCGGCCATCACTTCTACGAGAAATCAAGATGGTAAACTAAAACAGGACATAAATACGCTTAAATAATTATTTAATTTGTTATCTGCCGCATTTATTTCAATCTATAAATTGTAGCTAGTGGGTAGGCTTGGCCTATCGACTTAGAAGGAGTTAACCGGACTATGCCAGTTTCGATATATTAATTTTCAAATTCTGTGACAAAATGCATCGGCGTTCCAGTTATTGTTGTGCTTCAAATCATAAAACAGCGCTTTCATGAAAAAGTAAGTCGAAGAACAGCGCATTTTAACCACAAGTTTGAGGGCGCATATTTCGAAACTGGTATCATCCTAAGAATTCGTTCGAAGTGAATGTGCCTTGCATATTCACTAGCTACAATTTCTAGTTTTATATATGTGTCATAACTTAGTTAATTAAAATGGTAATTAGCATAATTATGTTATTTATTCAATTAGGCTTTTTGATTTTTCGCAGAAGTAATGGCCACCTCATCAAGTAATGTATATAGAAAGGGTTAGAATTGCTCTATCTGCCGCAGGCAATCTTTAATAATTTGGTGCAGAAAAAACACACACCCTATATAAGTTTGCGTTTGAATTTATTCAACCACATGGCAGGTACATAAAAGTACACATAGACGTGGTTAGGTGTGGTGGGAAAAAAGCTGCAATTCACAGCTTGACTGTTTATTGCAGCTTTTTTCACATTATCTACCAAAGCCATTTATCTTATACTAACTGTATTTAGAATTTCTACGCTTTCTTCTGTTTCGCTTTTGTTTTCTGCGTCTTTTTGTAAGAATTCTGTAAGACCGTAAGTTTCTTGAAATTAACTTCTATGTTGTATTTCGCATATTTTATACAAAATCTTCTTTTTTAAAGCATGTCCGTCTGACAGTTTTTTAGCTCCGAATATAAGTGTCTATTCTTTTCTTTTCTGTGGGATGCGAAACCATTGAATAAAAGTTAAAAACTTATTTGTCTAGTAATTCTTGAACGCAGCACATTTGGGTTGCTTTAGCTAACGTACTCCCAAGGGACGACTGATTATTTTATTTTATTTTTTTCCTTTCTATTTCTATTCTTTATTTCCCAATTCTGCCACTATTATTACCAACCGTTCAATATAAGCGCTTTGACATTTCGAAAACTGAAAGCATATCTTGACTCCTGTGTGCTGCCGCGTACTTCTGCGCACAGACAGCTGGCCCCTTTATTTCTCATATGCTAATAGCCCATCCAATCATGCGTAAGCAGACAGATGGTGGTGACAGACGGAGTGGATTCAATTATACATTCGGAACTAAACCCCTCTGTCCCTGGCATTTCCGATCCGCTTTACCATGTTCTTTAGTGCGCTCTTTAAACGGACGTATTATATGGCGTAGTGTTTACTTGTTCCAAATATACGTCGGTTTCTAATTCGGCTTCTATATTACCGTATTCTGTAGCCAAGTTTAACGCAAAGAATGGTTGTCTTTGTTTTATTTTAAAACGAAGCTTTCTTTATCGGTCCTTCAGGGTTAGGCGCAACTGCTGCTGCTGCTGCTGCTGCTTGGTCAGTTGGTATCTCGGCGGACATATTTGTATGAGTTCGCGGAATAGTAGTACCAATAAACGGGCTTATATAAAGCTTGTAATCTGACCAGCAGAGCAGGGCGAGTTCTGTTCCTCGTATTAGAAATAAAAAAGATACATCCTACTTAATTTCTGAGCGTATAATGTTGGCTCGAAAACACCTGAAAACCACACCAACCTCTTAACGAAATAGCAAGTTGTATTCGTCAGATTTGTTTATTTACGTCCTATTTAGCCATACAGTATATACGTGGGGGCTTGATGTGGGCCCATACGTGGCCCGTTCTACGAGTGAATGTGTCCCACTGTGACAAAAGAGGTTCACAATCAAATGTAGCAATGTATGCGTTGTTCTTCTCTGTGTGTACACCTGTCATCGTCATTCCTTCCGAGACAAGCATCATACATCGTCTTCGGGACCTCGCTACGCCGACATGTCATAACTTGTATCCCCTAATGTGGTGCTTTTCATCTCGGCGTAGCTTGTCAGCGGTGTAGCGCATAAACATTAAAAAAGATGAATGATGTTAAAGTTGTAACCTCTGTGGTGAATAAAGAGGAGCGTTGCACGATATCATACGCTGCATAGAATGAAAGTAAGCACAGTTCTACGTATCGCCGTTATTTGTATAAAATTTCATACGAACAGTTTGAGGTATCGCTTGACATGAATTCCAATAATATATACGTTGGATGTCAGTAATATGTTAGCAGAAAAATTCCTTGCCTCTTGTCTCCACTTTACGGGTGATGGCTGCCGCTAGGTTGACTATTAAATAGAAGTCACCACTCATTAGATACTACGACACTACTTACAAACACATAGGCCGATACGCGCTTTAGTCTTGTCTCTACTTGCGATACTAGGGCATCATAGGTCGCACCGCAGTGCTGTCACGGCCCGACAAAACACACTGTCCAGCATGGAATGTGTGTTTACCCACACGACTCCGTGATGTGCAACTTTATTATGCCGAGTGTCGTAGCTATTACACGCATTCACGTTGTACAATCGTTGTACGGCATACAGTACCTTCAACCATCACGCTAACGTACTAAATACGCACCAAAAAGAGCAGAAAACGAAACTGAAAAAGTCTTATTTGCTGGGGAATAAACAGCTTGTCGTTAGCAGCATATAAAGAAGTCTCCGGTATTTAAAGAAAAGCATCCTGAGTGAAGATAATTTTAGGGCACATTTCAAAATATTCGTTTCGATTTCTTCGCCGCGTGCTATCTTTTGACTAACCTTTTTTTTACTTTTAAAAGCAAGCCTTAGAGATTTTATAAATGTTACTTTTTTATAACAATGCTTCTCTCTATTGCAGGAAGTGAGCGAACTAATTAAGCTGCATGGCTAACGGTTCGGCTATATCAATTTGATGGTGTGTTTATCTTGCTGTGGCTGCTAAATTCCTACTAGCGGTGAGCTTCGCGTCTAGACTGAAGGTAATACAGTTGTAAGATTCATAATCAATTTGCGCAAGCAAAGATAGCAGGAGACGCAACACATGGTCTCGATTTGCCTCTCCAGGCCATCTGAGAACGCGACCGGAATACAGCAGCTTCGTCGAAGATAAATGACATATCATATTTATAAAAGCGACGCTGACCGTTACGCGAGTCAGTTCCTTCGCAGTGCACTTGAAAGCAGGGGCGGTATTCTGTAAGAGTCCACCTAGTGGACTGTCCATGTCGCCGACCGTTGATTCGCTGCTGCTTGACGTGCAGGAAGGAGACTGACTGGCACCTTCCTGCACGTCAAGCAGCAGCGAATAAACGGTCACCGAAATGGCGAAATGGACAGTCCACTAGGTAGACTCTTACAGAATACCGACCCAGGGCCGCTATTTTGTAGCGATGCCTTTAAAGTAATAATGCCTTTTCGCGCTTATCGCGCTTTGTCAGTGGTCAGAGCGACGGTCCGCTCACGATATCAACGTTGATAACGCGAGCGGACCGTCGCTCTGACCACTGACAAAGCGCGATAAGCGCGAAAAGGCATTATTACTTTAAAGGCATCGCTAGAAAATACCGGCCCTGGGCCGCGATTTTGTAGCGATGCCTTATGACTTATTTGAGAATAGTCTTATCTTCCACCGCTTACGGCCGGCTGATCCCGCTGATGACGCGAGCGGACCGTCGCTCTGACCACTGACAAAGCGCGATAAGTGCGAAAAGGCATTAGTACTTTAAAGGCATCGCTAAAAAATACCGGCCCTGGACTAGGGGGGGGGGGGGGGGGGGGGGCGCAGGCGTTGTACGCTGCGCAAGCATTTTCTGTGATTTTTTTGTTTCATCTACTGTTTTTATTGCAAGAAAAGTAGCAATCATAAAGACAGATGCGCAAAAGATCGCATGCTGCAAACATATTTGAAGCACTTCCGAGAAAATATTTGAAGAAAAAATTCAGTGCCAATTCACTCTGTGAAGGGGGATGACCAGCAAGTGATGTGGTGAGTGAACGTTGCTCCGGTGAAAAGTTCCACGTTTGCGGGATCGGGGTCACATGAACGGTTAGCATTTCTTTTCGCCTTGCGGTCCCGGCGGGCAGCACGCTTACGCTTGGCGTCCGCGGCCCGCTCGTCGTTGGTGGTCTCCTTGCACCGCCGTCACGCGTCCCTTCCCTTTCCTGTTGGCGCCGTCGTTCTTTGTAGGCACGTTGTTCTTCTTCAAGCCGTACAACACGCGGCCTACCCATTTCGCAGTCTGAGCGTTCTTAGGAAAGGAGCCTACGTTGGGCATGAAGTCAGGAGACAGAAGACATTCAGATTCGTAATCACTAGTTTGAATACGCGGGATGACATACACGTGTATGGTGTGAACGTGTGGCCGCCGCGAGTCAAATTGTAGTATCTGTTCTTATCAGCTTAATATCTGATACGGGTAGTATTTGGACCCAAGATTGGCGGAGCCTGCTTCACCTCCGCCGGGGGTCGGCCCGGCATTGAACGATCTTGGGAATTTTTCCTCTACGGACATCTATCTGCTGGAAACTAGCCACATACAGCTTCGCTTTAATTGGCAGTGATGTTGTTGCTATAAATTCAATCATAAAATTTTGATAGCTTATATTTATCATTCAATTAACCAGAGAGAAAGAAAATGAGCTGGAGGCTTCCTCAAGCCGCTGCCAACAACATACTAGCACAGTAAGTTTCAAGATTGGACACGATATGGTTTTAGTTTTCTGTGCTTGCACCATGTTACCTGCTATATACGTATATGGTGCTCCATTTCTATAGCGTAATAGCGCTTATTCTAATTTCTGATTTATCGCTACCAGCAAACCATTCTAAATTCTGAACTAACAAAGAGAACGTATTAGCATAATACTTTCTGGACGGTATAAGACTGTCTGCATCCGCGGAAATGTCCTATTATTTTCTGTTAGACACATTCTGTAGAGACTCTGACAGTTATAAGCATCATAAATGAGTATCCGCAATAGCAGCGTTCTGACAACCCTAAATTTGCTGGCAATATCGATTTCAAATTTTAACTACGGAAAATCTGCGTTCGCGACTTGACATTGGCCCTCAGAATCCTTGTGCACGTAGTTTTAAAGATGGGCCAACCCTTCGATATGTAAGATAAACGGCGCATTTTGATACCAGTAACAAGGGATGTGGGTATGATACTTTTTTTTTTCAGGAAAGAAGGGTGACCGGAAAAGTATTGCGAAATAAAATTTAACAAAACGTGGACGTTAGCTTTATCACTGCGGTTTGACAGGGTGCTGCTAACTCATGTTACATGGTATCGTCCAGCTACGGGAATGTATTGAAAAATTAAATGCATTCTTGGAGTGGAAAGACATTATTCACATTTTTCTGACACGCAGTACTGGAATGTGGCTTATGAGCAAAAAATATTTACAGCCCATGGCAACTATATTAACATTTCTACTCTACGTGACGCATGCAAAATTATAAAGCTTAATTTTTGTAAAGTTAGACACTGAAAATTATGAAACTGAGCAGCTTTACATATAGGTAGGACACCAATCATTATTATACGTTGGGAATATATACTTGAAGGTAAATTGGATGACAGTTTTCCTGCGACGTTTATATTAAAATTATGTTGCAAAATTCGCCGTGATCGATGAAGGGAAATGTAGCCTTTCTGATGGTAAACGTGCATAACCAAAAATTACCACTAATAAGTTCATTTCACGCCGTACGCGCATCTCACAGAAATTAAACGTTTATAATAAGATTATGAGCAGGATATAAAAGATTCAAGTAATGAAAGTGAATATATCATCCTGTTATTGCACACGAAGTTCTATTTCATATCTATTTATTGTTTTTGTATATTTTCCTTCTTTAAGCGAATAGTTCAACTCTCCTTCCTTCCTTTGCGTGAACGAATGTCAGGCCATGTAAACTCGGCGGGTCCAGACACCAGTGCCCGATATGTACTATGGACCAAGAAAGTTTACGGACCACGGGATCTCAGAAAACGCTAAATCTCCGAGCAGCCTTTAAAAGTAGTCAGTAAAACTGTACCTCGCATTGTTGTTCCCATATACCAGTAGAGGCTGGAAATGGGAATACCAGGCTGCATTTTGAGGCTGCGGAGATATTCAGCTTTTTGTCAGATCCCTTGGTCCATAAACTTCGATGTTCTGTAGTACATGTCCTTGCAATAAAAAAAAATTGTGGGGTTTTACGTGCCAAAACCAGTTCTGATTATGAGGCACGCCGTAGTGGGGGACTCCGGAAATTTGGACCACCTGGGGTTCTTTAACGTGCACCTAAATCTAAGTACGTGGGTGTTTTTCGCATTTCGCCCCCATCAAAAAATCCTGGCCACGGGATTTTTCTTTTACAATTTCTTTCACCCACAGTTTGCTTTGCGATATAATTATAATGTTGTCGATTTGTAGGATTCTGTAATGAGCGTTGGGACAAAAAAATACTTTTATATAAGTCGACAACCTTTACGTTTCCGGCCAGGCTCGAATGCGTCGTTAAGGCACTGGGTGAAACCTATGTGGAGTCATGTAGTTGCTTAACCATTACGAACTACGTGTCTCAAGGCCAACTACTACTACAACTACCACGACAACCACTACATGACTAGATCTATATGAAGTGTCCCATGATCAAAGCAATAATATTTCCGGATATGTGCTTTTGTATGGAAGAGTTGTTTATTCACCACAGCCTCAGCTAATAAAGTTGCTCAGTCTCGATCAAAAACTGCGATAGCGGATAAAAGTATGATATAACGCTACCTTTACAAGAATAAATGACAACAACGGAAAAAGACGACCTGATGGAACTGACCATGATATGCTGCGCTGTCGAAAGTAGCCACGCAGCCAAGCTTCCGAATGATAATAAAGAAAAACACGAAAGAAGGTATATGGGCAGGGAGTGAGACAAGAAAAAAAGACATTTCCTTCTTACAGCGCAGAGGATGCAAAGATAGGATAATGAGAACGAAACAAAGACACCGAGAGGAGGAGCGCATGAACGTGATCACAATCGTTCACAGCACAGCATAACAGTTAGCATAGTCAGTGATTAGGTTGTTTGTGCAGGTTTGTTGTCCTTAAGAACTGTGAAAAGGCATTCGTAGCCCTGTGTTGCGACGGCTCACGAGGTCGGTATTTCCAGATGATTTCTTCTGACAATGGTATCGCGTCAGCATGAACTAGCACAGTAGCGAGCGATCGTCACTATCCGACTTATATACCGAGGACAGTCACAAAAGAAGTATTCAAGGGTCTCCTCATGAACACAGTCATCACAAGCAGTTGACAGGAGGCTGCAGATATCAGCGCAGTAAATATAGCAATGGTAATCCAATATACCTTTGACGATGTAACGCCGGCAACGGATTAGAGGTTTCTACCCCTTGGTTCGACAAAGAGGCGGAAGTCTTTAATGGTACTTCCTGGTAATCATTGTCGAGGAATTCTGCCGCGCCTCAAATGGCGACGCGTGTAGTGCAGCGAAAAGGTATTCATTAGCTTTAATATTATGGGGTATTGCGTGCTAAAACCACGATAGGATTATGAGGCACGCCGCAGTGGGGGACTCCGGAAATTTGGACCACCTGGGGTTTTTTAACGCGCACCTAAATCGTACACGGGTGTTTTCGCATTTCGCCCCCACCGAAATGCGGCCGCCGTGGCCGGGATTCGATCCCGCGACCTCGTGCTCAGCAGCCCAACACCACAGCCACTGAGCAACCACGGCGGGTGCATTAGTTTTGTTTTTCTGTATTTCATCAATTTGTCACAGATGTATGCTGACGTATGCCTTTCCCCACGACGCGGGCAGCCAACGGCCCTGTAATACGGTCGCTATCTGGTGAGATTACCATTCATTAGCGAGCCGCACATGAACGCGCCAGCGCCAGGGTTCGTCTCCGAGGCTTTAGTTCTGCTCTCTCTCTCTCTCTCTCTCTCTCTCTATTTTCTTTCTCTCTCTTTTCATCCCTATACCCCCTTCTCCCAGTGCAGGGTAGCAAACCGGACGTGCGTCTCGTTAACCTCCCTGCCTTTCCTCTCTTCTATTTCTCTCTCTCTCTCTCGTAATCTGCCCATTCTCGCGTTCTGCACTCATCAGTCGCCTTGCATTATCTTTTTTTCTTAATTACCTTAATTTTGCAGTTCTTTCATGCCTCTCTGCCAACGCCACGTATTTGTAATTGCAGCCGTGGTCTTGAGCATATACTCGTCAAGGGTCCAAACCCGCAAGGTTAAATACAAGCCCATCCTAACGTCCTGCTGAATGCAGTACCAGCGTGTGACAACGTTGCCTTGCCCTGTCGCGTGTCTTTTTTTTTGTCGCCTATCTCGCTCTCTTCTTTCGTCATAGTACCAGTAGCTTCCTTTAGATGCTACCTTTACAAGTGGCCGTACTTCGTCCAGTGCTCCTTGTAACTTCCAGATTTAGTTTTATCACGTTTCTTTTTCTTTGCGTGTGTGTGTGTGTGTGCTTATTTTCTCTCATTTTTCCTGGCTGACAATTTCTCGCCTTGCTCAATTTTACATGTTTCTTTCTGTAACAGGAGAGATTTTCGGCACCGTGGCCGAAAAAAACTGCCATTCTTCTTCCCCGCGTTGAACAACGTGAAGCACTAAGAAAATAGTTAACCTACATGCGAGAGAAGATGTGGCAAAGCAGCGAAGAAACCCGGATATTATTAAGGGCGCTTACAACACGTGTAGCACTAAAACTCGGCTAGAAGAGCCGACTGCAGCACGGTTGAAGCGAAACATTCTAAGCCCCTGCTGCGCTTTTGCAGGTTTATTTTATATAACCTCTATGGGCTGCGCACATTTTTGTCTGTTTCATTTACATCGCCCTTTGTGTAAAACGTACAGAACAGTAAACAGAACGGTGTCATACCAACGAACCCCAGTTAAAACCTTATCGAATGCGCACCTGTACACTCATGTTAAAACGCGACGCTCCGGCTTATACAGTGCCTAATTCGCACACTTCTCGCAACATTGCCACAACCTCAACTGTTATGAATATCTAATCAGTCAGTGTCGACTGTGGTGTTTGACTAAAGGTTGTGCGCTATACGTGTTCTTAGGTCACTGACATGATTTATGGCACACGTGCTTAGTACCAGGCGATTTAAACGGGCGGTGAATCGTAAGCACGGAGTCTTTCAGTAGTAGAAAGAACAGCTGCGCTTCGCAAATAAATGGAAAACAGTACTCTGAACTACTAACCAATAAGGAAGAGGCAGTTGACGTCGTCAGGCATAGATAAAGTAGACTGCAGAAGACATTTTCTCTCAGTTGTGTATGGCGCTCCCTCTCAAGATCCAGACAGTTGCGGAACAAGAAGAAAACACACAACCTGAAACCATGGACAGTGGGGTAATCTGTAAATAATAATACATGCACATTCTACATACCATGTGTTGTGTTTCCATGCATATTTCTCCAAAATTAAGAAAGTTTCACTTATATGAACAGACATCGGGGATGTGTTCTGCCTGAACTTTTTTTCCCCGGCTTCGGTTGCTATATACCTTTTGCCATTTCTTCCTCGTATTATTTTCTTTCTTCGCCTCCGCACTTCCTGATAGTTATTCGCACCAGAAAAGCGACGCGTACTAAATAAAACTTATACGCCATGTTCTCGCTCTATGCTGTGTATTTTTTATTATGTACAAAAGCAGCTCTCAAAGCAGAAAGAAGTGCGATTAGGGCTGATTGTGCTTTCTTCTCAACTGTTCAGTCGCCCTTCGTACTTTGTGTGATCAATCTGACATTACGGAGAATGACGAGTTGTGAAAGGCGATTTGGCATGATTGCTATACGGATATCATTACTTTCTCTTTTGGTAAGTGTAATATAAGCATTTGGGAGAGAAGTTGGCAATCATCCATTCACTTTTCGCGATATCTCTATTCGCCTATATGCATCGATGTGAGAACCGCTTTTTTCTCATTGCACTATTTCGCACGTCTTCCGGCTGTTAAGTTCGTTGCTTCCAAGCACCAAAAAAAATTAGGTTAGAATAACACCGTAGAAACGTCAGTGTCGTTGCAGTATTATAACGCGGAATTGCTTTTGTCGTAATCGCTCATTCACCAAGCACGAAAAGATAAAAACAGATTCAGTAAGCTGACGCGTTGTCAAAAAAGCCTCCAACATTTCCACAGCAGCAGAAAACTTCACATTCTTGACTATTCTTAGGTTTCAAAGTTTATTTATAAAACATTTCAATTACGAGGACACCCGGAAGGGCTGCCTGGATGGCCCTTCGCTTTTTCATTTTCAAGCCATTTCAAATCGAAGTGATTTACGAGCAACGCGCAGCACTCAACTGTAATTGCGGTACGGTTGCTCTGCGCAGTACGAAATGCTAAATGGTGTCGTGAGCCAACAGTGACGGAAACGCGTGCACGTGATGACATGTATAGGCGTGCCCACTCGACGACGCTGAACCTAAATTGATGAATTGATTGAAAATGCGAGTTCGTCGTTCGATACGGGAACCATCCTTGAAGGAAGCAGTGAAAGAGGAAGTAAGGCAGTAGTGCTCCAGCGTTAGCTGGGACATTTTGCACTTTAATGAAAGGAAACAAAATGAAGCTCAAGCAAACCATTGCCTTAAATGGGGTAGCCCGTTATAACCGTCTGCAAATACCGAACCTTTCCCTTAAGGGCCCCGATTGTCACTATTTACTTTTTTTCAGCTCCGTATATGAGCAGGGATTACCTGCGTCACCATAACAGTTTCATCAAAAGCGATATCAAGACTCAGGTTAGTTTCAAAACTTGGTGAAACAGAGAATTCACACAAAATAAGATTTTTCCACGACTAAAAAACGAAATTATAGCTGTATACTGCAAAAGTACCCTACCACTAATTTTAATGCAAGCATTGATACCAATAAATAAAACGAATAGGAATTTTGTGCAATGCCATTGTTTACAAGCTTGTATGCAGTTGTTGCCACCTGGGGAACTCACTATCATAGTACCTGCTCAACACCAAGACGTTCGAAATCTTGGGCGTGCATCTTTAATTTTGCCCACATTCCTTCCCTGTTTATTTGGTGCCTTTTTCGTCTTATTTAGTATGGTGTCCTCATTTTGCCATCTGCATTTCCTGCCACATAGTTTGGATTGTTAGATCAGATGACTGTGTGCTGGCATTATAAACTTAGCGAAAAGTGCTGCCAAGGGACACTTCAGTTTTCAAACCCCACTATGAAGTGAAAGGCAGTTTATGTGTTATTCGCGGCATCGAATGAATTCGCATTTACGTATTTTTACGTTGTGTTGCCTGAAAAAAAAATGCTTCGCTACAGTAGGTTTAAGGACAGGAAACCAAAGTTTTTTGAGCAATGAAGAAAGACCCTGTCGCTTCCTGTCATAACATCCAGCTATCGGCGTTGACACTGGGCAACACTTATACATTATTAGCATTAAATAAATAAAGCATGTGCGACCCGACTGTGTGAAACAGTACTCCGAGAGAACATGCGAAGTTTTGTTTAAATTCATTTATAAATCCCTTGACCTTGTAATGGCTCAATGAAAACAGAGAGCAAGGATTTTTTTTTTTTTGTCGTGACCTTGTGCCTTATTGTGAGTTTCGGTAATGCAATAAGTGTTTCACTTCAATTTTTGCTTTCTGCTTCTGTAGATTTTTTTAATTTAAATTATTTTTATCGCTCACAGCGACCTAAGTCATAAAGAAGTGAAATGAAGTCTAACAAGAAGCAATTCCTTACAACCTGACCTGATACGCCAGGTAATCCTACCTTAGTTTTGAATAAAGTATACTCAAGCTATACGTACTTAACTGGGGCAGGCCAAGTTTGTGCCAGTAGACAATAGTTTATTAGGTACCGCATATTTGGGCCTTTTCAAGCCTGAACCGTGAAAACAACAAGAATGCCAAATAGGGAAAAGGTTCACCTGCGCTTATATTCACTATAAATTATTAATCAGTGTCTTTCGAATGTAACTGCACAAGGAGGCCTGCTTTTTTCAGAACTATTATGACTTAGTATAACTTAGTAAGCAGGACTTACATGCCGTATACCACATGGGATGTCCGCCGACATATCTTTTCGTAGATTTGGTGCGTCCGCTTCTCCGTCGGGGAAGCACGCGATTGTGCTAGACAATGCCAAGAGAAGAACCTCGTATCGTCTTGTAACCATGCAAACCAGAAAAGTATGCCCGCTTTTCTTTCTTTTTTTTCCCCCTAAAGCTGAAAGGCGAAGCCTCACCTGTTCCAGAAGTCATTCGTGTTCTTTTACTCCTGCCAGTATTGATGTGCGCCGGAACGCCCTTTGCTTAGATGTCCAGCCCATCCTGCCTGTCTGGACCATGCCCGCCTGTGTCCTCTGATCAGGCATCAAAGGATACGCCTGCTTGTAAGACTTATCTATAGGAAACGTTGTATGGGTGACTCGTTTGTCTTTGCGTTCGCGTTGGCTGGACGTTTGTGAGCAAACGTTCGTGCGAAAAGGTCCCGCCATAGGCAGCATGAAAGACCCGGATGTTACGACGTACACGATCTTTGGAGATGAGAAAGACTTTGTGCTTCAGGTTGGATGTGAGGAAGACAGATTTACAACGACATGGTAATAGAATGGGCAAACTTTCTCATCACAAAAGCAAATATAGCTGCTTCATGAGGACACAGTCTTGAGAAACAAGTGTTTTACTTAAAATATACTCGCCTATAGACTTATTTAACCCTTTCTAGCCCAAATTAATTCTGTTCAATGTAAAACAGTGTTCTTTATAATTTGAGATGCGCATGATCGTGGTAGTTAAAAAAATAAAAAAATCTGTGCTCACACTTTTCAATCAAAACTTATTTAATGATTCCAAATGGAATCAGTGGGACTTGGTGGACTTGAAACGCGTCGTTTCAAGCAATACGTGAAAAGTCTATTTTAGATGAAACTAATTGAAGCAATTATGATTCTTTGTTGAGGCATAGGTGTGTTCCACACTTCTCGCACCAAATGCGGGAGTAAGAGCACATTCTTCTCTATTTAGCCTCTGTCTTCTTCTTCATCGGACGAATCAATGTCACCTCGAGAGATCAGCACAACCTCGAGAGATCGCGACTTCTTTCTTTTTCCCATAAAGCTCGCATGTGATGATTGTCGCCATCTGTTCCGAAAGAAAATGTTTCCGTATTACAGAGGGATTTCCCCCAAAAAGTGTATATACACGGCATAAGCTCATATCAACAGCATAAAATCACAAAAAGCAGTGCAAGGCTCCACCAACAATACAGGCTCCTGACGCGATAATGATCCATCAGGTAACAAGTGCCCAAAACATGGCCAAGTACGGCATGAAAAGGCCGTTTGATCGCTAACAAACACGCGATTTAGTCAGTGAGGTAACGTCAATCGAAAATGCATCGCGTGAGTAGTCGGGGCCGCTACGTCCCAATGATTCCATTTGGAGTCATCAAGATTCGCAAAGTTCTCCGGTACCCGCAAATACTTTACTGCGAATAAATTTACTGTGAAGGGATAGTATAACACCTAATAGTCAAAGCAGAAATATTCGAGACAAAAATAAAATAATTGTCGTACCTCTGCACGGGGAAAAGAAGAGGGGATCTCAGCGAATGGCGGGAACAGTGCAAGCTATTCTTTTATTTTTTCGTTCAGAGGTGGCAGCCCTTCCTTGAGTGTACCAGCTTGCCAGCATATGTAGAGCAAGGGCTAAATATGAGTTTTAGCGTAAGAACAACCTTCTTTTTTTAACCCGCGGTTGCACACTGAGCTACAAAATTGATGGAATCACTTCATTTGGAATCACTGGGCCTTAAAGGGTTAAAGGACTGTTGGCGAATTGTTTCTTAATTAAAGTTCCAAACCGCATTGTAATGCTTTCTTTGCCTAACGTTAGAAGTTCTGCTATTCTTGCTACATCTACTGCTTCCATGTGCTGGTCAGTTAATTATGCAAATATCATGTAAATTTTTTGGTTGACATTACCAAACTGTATTGTTTTCCTGTCTGAAATTAACGTACTCATTAACGAGTTTTGTCACCATAAAGCACAAAACAACAGTGCTGACTGTGTATAGGAAACAAAATGCGGAAAGCAGTCAACACAGCCATTATTCTATCTGCGGAACGCACACTCCAGAATGGTATTATGACATTAGTCATGGACCAGGATGTGAATGGTTCAAAAAAAGAGAGTACTTTAAATTTAAGACACGTACCTTCTTTATCTTCTTTCTGTGACTGCATTGCCCCGTCTAGCTGCTGTTGCAAATATATGACTTGGCTAAAGACACGCCTGCCTTAGCTGACTTTAGCTCACGGCCATGAATGAAAGTGCACCCGTCCTTGAACTTCCTCTTGAAATGTGGGTTAGCGCAATGGGAGAATGCGTGGAGAAATAGATGTGAATAAGCGGTAGAAGGCACTTACTTAGCATGTAAAATGCACGCGCAGACCGAGTCAAATCGATGTGAATTGCGTATTCAACGAAGAGCGCCTCCTCTGCGGAAGTATTCTGCTACGAAGTCTACGTCCAGATTACACGTGAGCCTTTTCCGGGGCTAGGACTCATGGGTCCCAGTAAAGCACTATGTGATCATCGGTACAGGGAGGCCAGGAATCTCGACGGTTTTCCAAGGAATCGGTGAAACAGTGCAGAGCTACGTGACCAGATTCATAGGAGGGTAGGTATAGATGTCCTGCGAGTAGCGTTCTGTGAAATATAAAGTGAACAAGGTTATCTTGATAAAACTGTCCCAAGAAATAACCGAAGGACATCCGCGTGATGTGCAAAAGCGGGATGAGCTCAAGTGTGTGCGAATAAACAAGACGTGACTAATGTCAGGACACAATGTAAGCGTTAAAAAAATCTCACTTAGTCGCCCACCAAACACCATAAAATGGCACAAAAGAATTTAAATGAAAAAAAAAGAAAAAACGAGAAAACGGAACACGAAAGGAAGAAGCAGGTCGTTTAACTTTCTGCTTCTATACGATAAACGTTAGGAAGTCGTGTCATGCTGCTCTGGTAATCGTTATTTTCGCTTCCTTTAGGGTAACTCTTTCTACTTCCATAGGTACGCATCTTCTACGAACAAGGTCCCTATTACACTTCTTACGCTCGAACTGTTGGTAAGAGAAGAGGCCAGCCACTCGTGATGTCGTATACATATTATTAGCGAATTGCTATTAGCCGATTACTAATAGCAATTACAAACGAAAAGACTTGTGAATTAGGCCCAAGATTTTTTTCTCCACTGTGAAGTGGAGGCCCTCTATATAGGACAACAATAAGATAGTCACTATGAAGGTCTCACTATGTGCGCAGAAGCCTAGCTCAAAGTTCTTTAGGCAACTCTGAAGCAACAAATCAGCTTAGGACATGTCTTTAACTTTAGAACAGAACATCACTTGTTTCTTCTGAAGGATATACAACTTGTCGGATAGAAGTTCGCGGAATGTTCGTCCTGAATGTGCGAAGTGGCATCGACATCTGGGGCAGGTTATATTACTATACCGCTTCAAAACATTCCTTTGAATGACAAACACTTATGAATGCTCAATTGATTTACTGTATTGCGACAAGGCATTAGCAGCACACATTAAGTTCTGCGGATAGATAAAGTGCATTGTTCTGGACTAAAGCTCTCCTCGAATGCGAAAGCGGCAATAATTTGTTGACAAACTACTCTATGTAGCATTGCCTTCCCATCCCCTCATGAAAGGGACTCGCTTTACTGGCGTGATTTGAACCTTGGATGCTTTAAAGAGTTCTGTTTTCTCTTCCACAGCTCTTGACGATTATAGGTCTTGCAGGTAGGAACATGGAGGTATGCTTTCCAATAGCGTCAGGTGGTTTTGAACCATTGGTTTTAATTGTTCGGTGGAATGCTGTCGCTTGAGAAATAATTCCCTGCTCTTCCAAGGCCATCCAAATGAAAATTGCCCAACCTTGTGATTACAACACAGCTGTTGCCTTTTCTACACGGGTGTCCGCACCACCTGCATTGACCATGCACCCGACACCATTCGTCCAGTAGAATAATGCTCTACTGTTGACACACGGGAGTGCAGAAGCATTGTCGTAAATTACAGCAATCCTGTGAATATATCTACAAATTCTTCGCATTCTTCCTATCAGAGACCACTTTCATAGTTGTCACATAAATAGATTGAGCTCGAAAAAAGGGTAGCAAGCTCAACACCGTGATGCAGGAGGAGTAGCTATACTCGGAAGCGAAATGCTGAATGAAGTCCGTCACCTCTTCATCTTTCTAGTTGGTTCGTCGGACCCAATTTATTAGTTTGATATACTTTTTTACTTATATACGCTTTGTTTCGTTCTGTATGTTTCGTGAAGAGTTGAATAGCTTTGTTTCAATATAGTTAACCGGCATCTTAAATTAGATAATTATAGACCACTTTCGTGAGACTTCTATTATCTTGACCTAAATAAGGCAGATTAGAATTTCCATTAGTGTAGTGTGTATTCTAAGCAGTTATTTGGAATCTAACAAAGCATTCAAACAACGCAGCGTAGTTTTGTTCTGCCAAAACAAAATGTTTGTACCGCAGGCGATGTCCAATGACGGAACTCCACATTATTGCGCATTTCTGGTAACCGCACGGCACCCACCCTGTAGCTTTCACTTCCCTGCACGGAGCCGTGAGTCCTAATATAGCTCTTCGCAACGCAGCGCGAACTGTTGGTGGTGAAATCACCGCTTATTTCTTCTTCTGCATTGGCTCACTCTTTACACCGATTGTGAAAAGCCAGGAAGCGCATGAGAACGGGAGACATGAAGGTCGGAAACACTTGGGTGCTAAAAGACGCTCTGCCGCGTAGATGGGGTGGTACCACATTCCTTGCATATTAAGGGTGACTGCAAATCAGCCCGCCTTTTCGTCAGCTTCCTGTCTGGGGACCACACCACATTCAGCGAAAACTCTCAATGTAGCTTGCCGTATTGGTAAAATGATTTCGAAGCGTTTCGTAAACGTTTCGAAGCACGCAGTTAGCGCCTCCCTGCGTGGACTTCTGTAATGTAATTACAACCTAACCTAATCTAAATTAACCTAACCTAACTTTTGGCCTGCATGTCTTTTTGGGGGGCAGAAAACGGAAAGCGGTGATGTGAGAGGATTGTATATGATGTGGGTTCGTAATTGGTAGCAATTCTTTTCCTTTAAGTTTTATAAGCTTCACGCCACCCATAGCGCCCAGTGACCGATCAACTTGACGGCATAGCTATGTACGATCTAATAACAAATATTGAAAACGAAAACAACCTTTACAGACTTTGACCGCAGGTAGTAAAACCTCGCGACGCCTTGAACGCAACGAGGAGGAGCATAGCCTTGAGAAATAAATGCATCGCATTGTTCTGTCTTTTAATTGATACACATGCCTAAACGCTTTACCGCTAGGGTGTTGAGTTGGTGGGTCGGAAACTCTAGATTAGGAAAATGAAGTGCAGGTCAACTAGGTGACAGTTCCTGAAAAATAAAGCAAATCAGTACGTGAACTTACTCATGTTCAATAAAGCAAATCATTGCGAACTTACTGCTGCATGAACAACAAGACTACTAAGCATAAAAAATCTAGAGGCAAAACAGAGATCAAAACGTTTAAAAGTTGTGTTGGCATGGCTAAAATATGCGTAACAAACTCTGCTGGTAAATTGTGATGCAGTCAAGTGTTGACTGTTGGCATGGTGCATGCAAGTGGTTGTAGCCAGCAAGCATCTATAATCACGGTATCATTATGCTCTAGTCTAGGCTTGGGAGCAACAGCAACCCACTAGGCAACCGATGTCGCCCACGCCACCATGGCTCACACAGCTTATATGATCAGCCAAATTCGTTTTAACACTGCCTACCGGATCAGTCCGCATTACTTGGCAACACGCTAAATCCAGTTGATAAAGACACAAGAAGCTTCGCTTTAATAAAACAATTATGTGCTTGAACTTGTGTATTTATTATAGTGGGATGGAATAACAGTCGATTTAATCAAATAAGGTGGAGATATTATGCTTGGAAAGAATAAGGCCCTTTATACACGATGCCTTATGACTTCACGTGCACCAGAGTGCCGGAAGAATGCCAACAATATACCATTCCATAAGATGGGCGACGTTAAAGAAAGTTAAGAATTATTGGTCCATTAGCTTGCTTTCATTATTGTATGAAATATTTACCAAGATAATTTCCAATAGAATCAGGTCAACACTTGACTTCAGTCAACCAAGAGAACAGGCTGGCCTCAGGAAGAGATGTTCTACAATGAATCCCATCTATGTCATGAATCAGGTAACTGAGAAATTTGCGGATTACAATGAACCTCTCTATGTGGCTTTCATAAATTATGAAAGGCATTTGATTCAGAAGCGATACCAGAATTAACAGAGGCATTGCGTAAGCAAGCAGTACAGAGGCATGCGTGAATATCTTGGGAAATATCTACAAAGATTCCAGAGCTGTTTTGGCTCTCCACTGGAAAAGTAGAAAGTTACCTGTCAAGAAAGGGGTCAGGCAAGGAAGCACAATCTCTCCAATGCTATTCCCTGCATGCTTAGAGAGAGAGAGAGAGAAGAAAGGCGGAAGGCAGGGAGGTTAACCAGATGGGAATATCCGGTTTGCTACCCTACGCTGGGGAGAGAGGGGAGGGGGAGGTAAAGTGACAGCAAAGTAGAGATAAGAGAAGTAAGAAGCACGGACACAATCACAGTCGGTTACAGGTGGCACAGCACAGTAGCACTTGCAGCACTATAAACATCTGTCCAGGCTACAGCCGCTTGTCCAAGTCTGTTGCCCTTAAAAACTGCGACAGTGCCCTCGTCGCCCACCACTGCGACGCTTAGAAGTATACAAGCCATTAGGCTGGGAAGGCTTGGGGAGTGAGGATCAACGGCGAATATCTCAGAAACCTTCGACTTGAAGATCACATTGTCATCTTCAGCTACACTATAGGAACGAATTACAACACATGATTCAGGACTTCACCTGAGAAATTGTCAGAGTGGGGTTGAAGAATAATATGCAGAACTCCAATAGCCTGGTAGTCACCTGTCCTGGTAAGGCCAGTATTAGTCAATAGCCTGGTAAGGCAAGAAGAATGCAGGATCGCCAGTCAGCCTCTAGTCTGTGCAGGAGTAAATTTATTTTGGTAATTACCCACAGGGGACCCTGATCATGAGAAGGAGTTTACAGAAGAATAAAAATGGGTTGGAGTACATACGGCAGGCATTACGAAATCCTGACTGGGAGCTTACCACCGTAATTCAAAATGAATGTGTACAATCATTTCATTCTACCGGTGCTAACATATGGAGCGTAAACTTGGAGGGTAACAAAAAAATCTCGAGAACAATGTAAGGACCGCACAAAGAGCGTTAGAAGGAAAAATGTTAGGCGTAACGTTGAGAGACAAGATGGCAAGGTGGGTCACAGAGCAAACGGGGATATCCGATATTCTAGATCACATTAAGCGAGAAAAAAATGAAGCTGAGCGGGCCATATAATGCGTATGGTAGATAACCGGTGTACGATTAGTTACAAAATGAAACCAAGGGCAGGGAAGCACAGTCGAGGACAGCAGAAAACTACGTGGACTGATGAAATTAGAAATTTTGCAGGCGCAAGTTGAAATCAGCTAGCGCAAGACAGGGCTAATTGGAAATCGCAGGGACAGGTCTTAGTCCTACAGCGGACATAAAAATAGGATGATGATGATGAGGATGATTCGGTATTGTTTGTTATGTCATTGCGTGATTCCGTATGTACAGATGTACAGATCAGTGGATTTGTCGCCCTGCGACAGTTCCGTCCTCCATTCGAGGAGAAACACGCTCACTCACGCCGAACCTCGCAGCCAGCGTGTCTAGGCTAATTAGCGGGTATTAGGTTGAACTACCATTGAAATCAAACCACCATGGAAAGTGACTGAAATGGCGAAGAAGCTATCGCTTAAAATCGGGTGAAAATAGAGCAGCGTTGAAGGAAAAGAAGAAGTTTCTTATAACGTGCTCCACTTAGCTACCGGTATAATTCTTGTAATTTAAACAACAGGCAATTCCCAGTAAGTGTGGATACCATCGTCGCAAATGAGTCCCTAATGCTCCATCATTTGGTCTCTTTTCCTTGGCCGTCTGCAAAGTGCTGTTGGAGCGGGTGGGAACAAAGCGGTCTGCTTGGACAAAACGGCGCCCTGCTGAGCTTTCATTTCGCAGTTGATTTATACGTGAAATATTGTCTGCGTCTTCGTTATTCCACAAGCTATAGCATAGCCACCTACTAATTACAACGTAAGAAACGTATAATTAAACAGGCGTCACAAGCGAAACGAATATAGTCGCAGAAAACACTTTTTTTTATTTCCTTCACGTCCACGAAAAAACGTGGACGTTCTCATAACATTACTTTTCGCGCGCTGAAAAGGGGCTTGTGTCACCCACCAGGCACGAGAATCACAAAGCCGTAACTGTTTTTTTGCGCTTGCTGTGATGCGTATCAAAGAAGTCGCACTGCGCCTCTTCAAGCACGATTCACTGCCTTGGTTGACGCTGCAGCGTATAACAAAAGTAACGCGCCTGGTATGACGCCGTTATTCTATTCTAGTGTGATAGCGCCCGGCTCTTCAGCAGGCAGCAATTCAGTAAATCGCCCTTCATTGCTTGGTGTTTCGGTGAAAAAGAAACCACCGAGGCGTTAAGGCCTCGCTGTCTTCCGCGTTCACAGCGTCAAATGATCTTACTCCTCTTTGTCTGGCCGGAGCCAAAATAAGAAAAAAAAATTATTTTTAGCCATTGTAGACTAGTCATTACACTAGCTTTCCACGAGTTTTCTTTTTTTTTCCCTTGTGTTGCTAGGAAATTTGAAGGCTGCTGCCATTTTTGTACTGTAGCGAGTAAAGACCGTTTCACGTTCCTTGTTGTGAACCTTGTGCTAATTTACGACACGTGTGATGTTAAGATTTTGACTAAATTTGCCGAAAAATGTAGCATGCTCCGCAGGGATGACGTTACGAGACATTTGTGCACGAACGCGTCGACAATGCAGCAATACCTTGCACTACGAAGACTACACTAAGAGAAGCAAACGCTGCTCGCAGATGATACTGTTTTGACAGCCCTGATTAAAAATGTGAAGTACATGAAGTACACTCATTTATCTTTCCGATGTACGTGTGATCCTGGTCACCTGAGTGAGTGTAGGTGCGGGGAGCAATTTGTGAAACTGCAATGCAGAAATATAACCTGCATAATAAAAGGTCTGTAAGAGCCCGCCGAATATCAAACTATTTGTATTTCGTGCTTAGTTTTTTTTTTATAGCAGCATGCTGCGCTTTCGGTATAGCCTTCCCCTGAAAGTTTTTTTTTATATGCGCAATGAATTATGTGCAACACTGGAATATGGCGCCATTACATATTTACTTTAGCCAAAATGCTTAGAGTTTAATAATGACATGGTGCTCAGCCAGCTCCTTTACTAACTAGGATACTGCTCTAAAAGAAAACAAATTTGTATGCTGCCACATACTCTCCAATCTGCTTATTGCGGCGCTTTCGAATAAAGAGACTAATGTTCGATTTAAGATATAAAAAAAACTTCCCATAGCGTTCTTCGGGGCCGGTTCATGTAAAAGAATTATATTGAGTTAGGACTTTCGAAAGAGTGGTCTGCGAGCACTTCGTTAAGGAAAGGAAAGATTGAGGGACAAAATATAGCAACGACTTTCGCGCCAGCAGATCATTGTGTTTTATAGAGCCGTTCACAGAATCAGAATTTCCGACCGACTGGTGTCGTGATTTTGGCAACCGTAGAGAGATAGCCCCTTTTCTTCCCAAAACCCCGACCCTTTTTTTTAAAGAAACAAACAAAAGAATACACGAGGAAGACACGAAGCGTGAACAAGCTGTCGTAAATCACTGGCCTCCAAAAAAACTGGGCTGTGGACCGCGATACAGGGTATTGATAACAGAGAGCGCAGCGTGTTGACTTGAAGGAACGGCATGCGCAGGTCCTTGACACAGGCTCGTCGGAGCCGATCCGTACCCGTAAGCTGAGCGGTGAAATATCGCCTGTCACCATTTCCACGGCTTGAAATCGATTTTTAGAGCAGTGTGCTGAAAAAAAGAAAGCAGAACTGTGAAACATAAGCTGTAAATGATCGCGAAAGGGCGAGTCCTGAAGAATCTCTTCTCGCACAGTTCTTTTTGGGAGGGGAAATGCTTTCAGAGCGTTAGAGGCCGTCGATAGTGAAGGTACTCGTCGTTACATCGGTGTTTGAAACGTGTCAGCGATATAATAGTTTGGGGATAACTTGCAGTAAAGTAACGTGAAAAGAGGTGCCATCCGGAGGCGTTGATCTAAACCAGAAGAGTAAACTAAAGATTGCTTTCCGTAATGCCCGATGCTGTAACATCCTGGAGCAGGAGAAAACAAGGCAGAAAGGCGAGGAAACACCACTGCCTGATATGTCCCTGTAACATTCAAGTTGCCAAACCTGGACACGATTATATTTCACGCGTTGAAGGAATCATTTTCAGCATCATTTCACGCAGCGAAAGAATCTTCCCAGTTCAACCTTTCCGGACTTTTGCCATTCCTGCCGCGAGCCCTACTCTCCCTTAGTCACAGTGACGGTGTGATTAAGTAGGATAACGAAGAAACGGTGGCTGAGCGCGTCTTTACGCCATTATCGAAGGCTTCGTATTTTACGAAAATGAACCCTCGTGCCGTCACTCAGTTATCTGGCGCTTGAAATGAACGTCTCTGTTCTGCTGCGTCCTTGGGCACCTGCAATCTTTGAAATGATGTTGGGAATGTATATATATATATATATATATATATATATATATATATATATATATATACCAGTGAAGCAAAGATTCGCAGGAGCCGGCGCAGAAGTAGTTCAAAAAATAGAAGCACGTAGGAAAAATAACAGTACTTTACGGACGTTTTGGCAAGACCCCGGCCGAAACGTCAGTAAAGTCGTGTTATGTTTTTACTACGTGCTTCTATTTTTCGAACTATATATATATAGTGCAACTGACCATGGCAGAGGGGTAACACTGTTTAAATCAACGATCCCCGACCTCATAGGAGCGTGACGCAATGGTAACTGATTTCTCTCGCACTTACCGTTAAATCGACACTGAGTTCTTGTTTTAATGAATCGACGCTCGCTATAATATTTTACCTGTGATACTTACCAACGAGTATTTAAGTTCTTGTTTCGTGTTTGTGACATTTAAATAACACAAGTTTCTTATATTTGTGCTCCCCGATTTCTGGCCGTTGCCCAAGAGTGTCTATGTGCTACTGAAAAATAAGGTACCCCTACTACTATTACAACTACTACTAATACTACTACTGCCTCTTATCACAGCACATTGTACCCAGGCGGTCTGTACCCTGGCTAACCTCCCTCTCGGTTGCTCTCTTCTTTGCTTCTTCCACTTGTACTACTGCTACTACTTCTACCACGACTACCACCACCACCACCATCAACTTGGTCGGACAGTGCCGCAGCTTGCACGAAATGGCGCATAATTACGGCGACCTTCAAGTGCCCTTGAGTCAAAAGCCAGAGAGTTATCCGGGCACTCAAACGAGAACATCCAGACAACGTTGCGTCGCGCCTCGCGAGATGGTGCCACGCTGCGTGACCCAGCCGGCAGCGTCCGGCGCACGGCGGACACCCACCTAAGGCCGGCCGTTTGCAGCCGACCACTTCGACGCGACAAGAAAAAAGGCGCAGTTACGCCCGTAAGGCGAAGCATCAACTGGGGTAGAAAATTAGTAGATAGCTATACGAAGTAAGGATAGTAGTTTCATCGGCTGTATAAACTTGTACACATTCGCTTACTAACTGAATGAGCAAGCATGGTGTCAGCGCGCACAAGCAAACATGAATAAATCACACTCGATGACCGCAGACAACCGCTGTCAAAATGGTGGCGTAAGCAAGCGCGGCAGCAGCGAGCGAAGGTACGTGTGGTCTATCGCTTCAACGGAAACTTAGTGGCGAAAGCACAGCGCATACAAAGGTAGGAGCCGCGTGAAGATCTCTTTCAAGATACGGTGCGCGGGACCGCCCGCAGCTGCTCAAAGTACAAGTACGTAGTTGCTGGCAGAGTAGAAACCGCACCCCCTCCCTCCCGCGCTGCCTTCCTGCTTTCCTCCTTTCGCGTGCGAGATTTACTCTCTAGTGCCCCTTGCGCCCGGTCACAAGATACGCAGTTGGTGGGTGCCGCAGCACAGTGTTGCCCCCCGTCGCTCCCTCCCATCCACCCATGCGGCCTTTCACGTGACGGAAGAAGTCGCGTTTGCTCTCCATCGTGCGTTCGCTCTCCGTGAAACCGCGCGTCGCTCGCGCGCTTTCACTCGCACATGCAGCATACAGCGCGGCGACGATGTTATCGCCCTTGGACTTTATACGGAACCTCACGGTGACGGCGACGGCAGAATTGCGCTTGGAGTGTCCATATAATTGCTATGGCAATAAAAGAACACCGCCCAAGCACTCCGTACAGATGGTTAACCATCGAAGCCGAAAGGTGCGGCCCCGGCATTTAGCAGTGGGTTAATCTCGACGCTGTATTGAAGCGTTTCTCAATTATTGGTACATGTTTGAGTTTCTAATGCATGGAACACAAGCGCCAATGGCGGGCGGATGCTGCTAACCTCGACGCCGAGCTAACTCGAGATATCGAACGCATGCGACAACGGCGAGCCGAGGAGGCGGCGTTGTGGGCAGAGCAGCGTCAACGTGGCAATTGCGGGAACGTGTTCGCCGGGGCCAACGCCCGCTTTCGGCAGGAGTTTCTCGAGTGGCACTTTGACTTCGGCTGCAACGAAACGTCCACGTTGAAATCGCGAAATGGAACGCAAGCGCCAATGGCGGGCGGATGCGGCTAACCACGATGCCGAGCTAACTCGAGATATTGAACGCATGCGACAACGGAGAGACGTGGAGGCGTCGTTGCGGGCAAAGCAGCGTCAACGTGGCAATAGCGGGAACTCGTTCGCGGGAGCCAACCCTGGCTTTCGGCAGGAGTTTCTCGAGCGGCACTTAGCGCGCGTGCTTGGGTACGACGCAGAGAATGACGTCACTAATGGCACTGCCAATGGCGCGCGCGCTTGGGTGTGGCGTGGAAAGCGACGTAACTGACGGCGCAGCCAATTGTGACCTTTATCAAAACATGTGGCGAATGGTTTTTCGTTTCGCCTACATATACAGCTTTCCCTGTAAAGGTATTGACAGTCGCTGAGCTCGCTGCACTGTTGGAAGAAGAAAAGCGGTTGAAGGCAGTGGCGCCACAGGCAGCAAAAATGCAATATATGACCCATTTCATCCTTACATCTACTCTCGATTAGGGGAGAGCCAGGGATTTTTACGGAGAAACTGTATATGGCTACCGCGGCAAATTTTCCGCGTCCATGCGTTTACACCGTCGCATCAATAAAGAAAAGATTTCGTCTCCAGAGCTAGCGTAATTTTGATTTTCAGTGTAACGGAATTATGTTTTCTCGTATGTTCAAATTACAATACGATGCTATCATGTCTGCGGGTTGTGTGGAAGTCGTGCTTTACAAAGTTTGTGACGCACTTTACTTTGAGAAATTGAATTAGTTCAATAACGCACATGAGCCAGGTGAAGGGTCTGCTAGAATAAGGATATATGATGCACTTCAGCACACCTGTGTGCGCGCGTGACCAACGTGTGCACGCAATGTATATGTCCTTGATGAGTGCGCGCTCTGTCCATTGGATCGGTTGCGCAGAGTGTGCTGCGACCTTAATCGACATCAGGACAATACTGGTAAAAAATTACAGTGACGTTAACTTCGTGAATGCGGGTTACGCGCAAGCGAATGGACGCCTCGAACGTGCACGGTGGCGTCGAAGCAACACTGTATAGGGAGCGATGGAGGTCGTGGGCGCTACATTCATGTCGACGGTGCGACGCCTTGTGGCGGTGGTGTTTGTAAAACGTCGGCAACGGCTTCACTGTGCATCGACTTTCACAGGGTGAAATGGAGGCGGAATTTTTTTTTTTTTTTCATAATGGTTTTCACTGTCTGTGCGCGCAAATTTGTAGTCCCAGTTATATGTCACCACAGTATGTTCGCGCAAGTTAAATTTCCATTCTTCCAATCTATCCATTCACGGTTGTTTTCGTTGACTTTGATGTCAGTCAATCCACGTGTTGCTATTAATGACGGTATTTTAATTTCACTGTGTGTACGTGCAAGTTTGTATTGACGTTTTAACAGCAGAGCTCTTGTAGGTCGAGGCTGCGCCGTCTGTCTGCCGGTGTCACGCAGGAGGCAGGTTCCCAGACCCACCGGTAGGGGCACTGCGTTCAATCAGGGGCTGCTCTGGCTCAGGAGCGGACCAATCAGAGCGCGCGCCGGGGAAAGGAGAGGAGGAGGAGGGGAAGCGCGCGACCTTTCTCGCCATGAATTCCGCTCAGCGAGAGATGCTGCTAGAGCTCGCCCGAGAGCGGCAGCGCTGTCACCGGGTGAATTTTACGCTTAGAGCACAATAATCGGCAGCGAAACGGCACCGGTGGGATGTTAATGCGGAGCTACGCAAGAGAGAAGCGCAAGCCAGACCTAACTGCCGGGAGACCGCTACAAACGAGGATCGTCGGCGGGAAGCGCAAGTGAAGCGGCAGCGGCGGGAGGCTAATCCGGAGCTACGCAAGGAAGAAACGCAAGTCAAGCGTACTTGGAGGAAAGCGAACCGTGATTTGTCGCAGCAAGAGCCAGAACAAAGACGCAAGTGCCGAGAGATCCATTTCACCGACGGTGGCGATGGCCGCTTCATAAGGGATTTCCTCGACCGGGAGTTAGCAGAGAATTTAAAACAGTTAAAGTCAAAACACCTTCTATAATCACAGGAAAACCACTTGAAAACAAACATAATCACAGAAACTCACAAACTATCACAGAAACCCACAGATAATCACAGAAAATCACAGAGAAGCACAAGAGAACCACAGCTCCGCTCTTTCAGCAGATTGCACATTGGGTGGAACGGGGTTTAGTTTTTTTTTTCTCACTTCTTTCTTTTTTTACGGAGAAAAATGCACACAAACTGAGCTCTGTGTGCTTGCAATCGAACCCTTGATGAAGGCCGGACCCCGGCCGAAACGTTAGTAAAGTACTGTTATTTTTCCTACGTGCTTCTATTTTTTGAACACTTTCTGTGTCGGAACCTGTGATTCTCAGCTTCACTGATATATATATATATATATATATATATATATATATATATATATATATTGCATTTGTTTTTTAGATAGCTGGCACCCCTGTGAGGAACCATTTACTTACAGCAGTGAGTGAGGGAGAGAAACAACTTTATTCGGTCCACAATTGACGCGATACACTCAATGTCACCTGGCTAGGCCCACTCGGAGACCATCAGGTCAAACCTGACGGCCCTCTCGCGGGCCCTCTGGACTGCTAGGATTTGAGAGGTCCTAATGAGCTTCATAATTTCCGCTTGGGTGAAAGGGGTACCGGCATAGGTGCAGCCCCACAGGACATGCTCGAAGTCCGCATCACCACCTCACAGGGGGCAATCCGGGCTTGGGAACCAGTCGGGGTACATTGTGTGTGGTGCTGCAGGGCTCGGGTAAGTGCTTGTTTGTAGAAGTTTGAAAGTGACTGCCTGGGCCCTGCAGAGCGAGGAATGCGGCAGAGGCTTCTTGATATCTTCTTGAGAGATAATTATGTTTGCAGATATCGTTGTACGAGCAGAGAGGCTCGGGTCACCCAGGAGAGGACGCGTTACCCGGCGCACCGTCGTCAAACCTCGTGCAGCCGAGTGTGCCTCCTCGTTGGGTTTGAGCGAGGCACCCTCAATCGTTCCATGGGGCGCAGGGAACCTGGCCGATGAGTGGTGTTTGAGGTCTTTAGCATTTAGGATGATACGGAGGGCCTGGGGAGGCACCATTCCAATCTGAAATGCCCTGATAGCAGTCTTAGAGTCTGAATAACTCGTGTCATGTACACCGTCCGTCAATGCAATAGCAATGGCAAGCTGCTCTGGAACGCTGGAGCTAGAAGTGCGGATGGTAGCACAGCTGATGATTTTGGAATCACAGTCAATGACCACTGAGAAGGCTTCTTCTTGAGCGTATACGAAGCAGCGTCTACGAAGCCTGTTCGATCCTTGTCCAAGTGGGCACTGGCGAGCAGAGCTTTACCCCTGGCTCGTCTTCGTCCTTTCTTGTAGGTCGGATGCATATTGCGTGGCATCCGGTGTATGGAAATATTCAATCTCTTACGTCGTTGGGCAGCTTCACAGCCCTGTAGAAAAAATTCCAGATATCGATGAGTAAACACTTCCCGTCACCTAGGTTTAAAATTAAAAATGTACTTGAGCCAAGGGTTCACTTCGGTGGATCGTGTTCAAATTGCTACATCAGTGATGGCTCTCTCCAAATAATGTAGGCCATCCTCAAAGGGCATGCTTTTGAATGCGACTAGCATCGAAAACGATTGCCGGATCCGGAAAGACGCCATGGCTGTCATCATTTGGACATTACCTATTACCACTTCACTGTTATTGTCAGTGTAAATTTTGGCGCAGGATAGCATATTTGGTTTAGTCCTTTTTAACCTTCCTGCTTTTCATTTTTCTCTTTCTTTCGTACGAATGATCGTAAAACGTAAAACTTAATGCAAACGTAAGTGTGTAGAAATGAGGTTACAGGGTTGATTTACTGAATACTATTCATACCTTCGGCGCCCAAAAGTCGTGAGATACCTGTATTTTGTGTCCAAATGCTTACAAGAGGAAATAAATTGTCAGGAGAACAGACTGTGACACTGGTGGCCGAAACGCTGAACCCTATATTGTTTCTTGTTTGGCATAATCCACAGATTTCCAATAGGTGCATTTCAGACTTTAGGTGTTTGCTTGACATTTTGCAATCTAGAATATTAGGCATGTAGGGCAGTGTAAGGTCTGTTTCTTGGTCTGCAGAGTGTTTACCTTATTAATCGTTATGGTCGGTCAACCGAGTGATATTCTTCACACTCTTCACACTCATGTTAAAATATTAGTGCAAGGCAAGCGGCTTCGTTTCTTTCAAAGTGTCAAAAACACATTTATAGTTTGGGTGCTTTTACCGAGCTCACGCATGGTAAATATGAGCTCACTCGGTTTAGAGTTTTGCTGTATTTTCGCGCAATTCATGTCGTTCTGCTCGTCTGTATACGTATGCCCTACATTTTCCAACACGAAGCCATCTCCTGTTTCATATTTCCAGTTATGACGTCTCCTGTTGTCCCTTACTACACAGCTCTTTGCTTTTTTAATCTATCCACTATTGACAAAATTCATCCACTTTTTCAGGCAAGTGTTAGACGAGCAGATAAAAGCCGTCAACAGCTGAGGAATATTGAATACAGCACGAAATATATAGCACACTCACGAAAGGGAGTAAAGCAACTGGAACAAAGAAAAGCCCGAGAAACGTTGTCACCAGCTGGAACAAAAAACTTGATTTTTTTTGCCGTGTTGAACCTATGAGATATTGATTGAGCTATCTAGGAAACTCACTGGCAAGCCGCCACGCCATCATAGACGAGAACGCGAGAAACTCGACCCGTCCGGAAAGTGCGAGCGTTCTCTCTGTTGCAGTGCGTCATGCGCAGGGCTCCCTCTTTTTCTCTTCGTTCTACGTGCCCCCATTCTTGCAGCATATATAGATTACTAGCGCTGGCAGTGAGAATAAACCACGCCTGGTTACGATTCGTAAAAAAAAAAGCAATGTATGTAGTTATACTTTCTCATATGCCCCGAGAGAAAACTTCTCGTTGATCTTTATAACATTCTGGAAACTACGGTCATGGTTAAAACAACGCTAGCTTTGTGCGGCTTCCGGGTTAAGCTATATGAAGTGCGTATAAAGTTGTAGAAACAAAATACGCAGTATGGTAAAATAGTAACACGACGGACGTCACTCTCCTTGGTTTGCCGCTGAAGTTAGAATAATTTTACTGCATTATACGCTCACAAACTGCTGAAGTGGGAATTCGATCTATCTACCACACCCGTTCACGCCGTCTACGTAATGAATTTTTCATGCGAAGCATTTCTGCATCATTCTTGGCATTTTGTGGAAGAACGTAGGTAGGTTGTTGTTTCGCCTCGCTTTCAGTAAAATAAAATAATGTGTGACCGATGTGGGAATCGAGCACAGCAGCCGGTTGCCGCAAATATTAGGCCACAACTTATTTTTTTCTTTATTTCAAGCTTGGCTATAAGCCTAAATATGTGTTTGTGATCACGGGTCACAGGGTGTGATCTCAGGTCACAGGGTGTGATCTCAGGTCACAGGGTATATATGTGTTAAAGCACCGAACATACGCATAATATTGTTACGCCATTGCTCGTGGAAATCAATATATTTATCGCAGTCAATTGTCTTATACACATCCCGTACTTTCACAACCATTTACAGAAAGTGCCCATGCACAGATTGGCCATCAACGTCACAGTGTCTATATGTCAACAGACTAAGCCAGGCGGCATGCAGCCCGAGCTAAAAAAAAATAATAATAACGCCCATCTGCTGAAAATCCCATTCCGGCGGTAAAAATCAGATGTCATGTGGATTAAATTGTAGGTCTATTTTTAAAGTTCTCTGTAATATATCCCAAGCGAATAAGGCACTATTGCAATCTATGAAAACATATACAATAGGGTCAGTTCTGTTGCACAGAACGCCCATGCTTCCTCGTGGCACATAAATCCCCCTTTTCTCTAACCACGTTTTAACAAGCGAGGTTCCGGTGTGCCGCTTGAAGAAAAACGTAATAATGTCTGCCGGTATCTACATCTATTTGACCCTTTTGAACACGTATTCCCCATGCACTTCTTGAAACAACAACCGACACAATGGTAGAGGGAACACACTCTCAATAAGATGCTTCATAAGACGCATTCCTTTTATTTTACATTTGAAAGGTACTCAAGTGAAAATCTTGCCCTCAGAAACCGATAGGATGTTACAATTTTGCGCGAGAACCGTGACTTTCTGGAACGAGCCCAGGCATGACATATGTTAGCATGGTGGCTTGAAAAAACAAAACACAGAAATGGGTCTTTGTCCTCTCGTATCAATCTGAACCACCATACAACTTGCTGTACAAACAAGTCATACAATAACAGACAACCTTCCTTTACTCGAGGAAACAAAATGTGCCTTGATGTTCGCCTTCACGTAGGCCGACAGGTAAACGTGGCAAATGTGTGGTGAAAAGGCCACAATCGTACGCATGCTTCTCTCGTTCCAAATCCAGCCAGCTTTTTGAAACACTCGGTGCTTGCACCCGTGCCACTTTGTCTTCTTTCCTCGTGACAGCTCGCGCTTTGAGGCGCGGAATTGACTGCGCTACCTATGGGACCGGCTCGCTTTGCCGTATACTTTTCTAGTAGCAGCTTACGCTACGTAGAAACTGTGCGACGTTGTACAGACTTCATGATAGCCAAAGTTAATCAAGGTTTAACAGTTCTTCGCCAAAGTACAAACGCCATCACCGTTATATTATACACCACATAAAGTAGCCTTTCTATAACGTCTTTCTATTTCTACTTTTTTCTCTTGTAGTGCTTTTTATATGCACGCTTGTTTAGTAAGGATTTTGGAAGAGCGGCCTCTAAGGTATCCAAGCTTCCCATATTTTTGCAGTTAGCCAACCAACAAACAGACAAACGAACAAAAAAGACTAAGCATAACGATATTGTCGTCACTTGTTCACTCCGAGCACTTTCATTTCTTCTTCTTTTCGCACTCAGTCTCGTTCGAAAGTCGCGTAGGAATCTGTGAACAATGAGCAGCGAACTTTGCACCGCATTTATTTTCGGTTAAGAGAAAGGTGATTTAGTAGACGGAGCTGTTTTGTTGGTTATTCTGCCTGTATATGCAGAAAAAAAAAAGCTCATACGCACCACCAACATAAGAATGAACTGAACTCTTGCTAAACTGTTATGTTGGATGAATAATGTTTACGCATGAGGAGTTACCTTGTTTCAGCAATAAATTTATTCAAGAAGTTTCGATTAAAGAACTTTGAATGTTTTACGTTTTATTATTGTCTAAGTTTGTCCCACCCGCATCACACACTTGGTAAATACGGACGAATTTTCTTGTACCTGTATTTAAAGAGAGGTTGGTGCCTAGATGTGGCACCGGTTACTTCTTTTTTGTGACTTGTTGTGCTCGTAATGTTCATAAGAAAAACAAATATAAAAAATTTGCCGGGTATCTGCGTGCTTCGCTGCAAATGTCGTCGAAAGACGACAGTCTTCTGCCGGCCGTACTACATGAGTGCTGGTCTGATCCGCGGCCACCCGTGATGCTGTTCTCGTACCATTTCCGTCCTGGCATGAAGGTTTGTTTGAACAGATTTCATTTTACCGCATTATTTCATCAAGCGGCCATTTATGTTTTGCCCTGCCTCAGACAGCGCTTCCTTTATGTTGAATCGGCCGCATCTGGCTGGCATTGATAAAATTGAGGAGGCGCTGCGTGAGACATGGACGCCATCTGGCAATACATCGGGAAACATGAGCTTGTGCAGAGGGTTTCCTTCCTCCATGGCAGAGGGCGCTCGTCGGCGCGCAGTCGGGGAACGTCGTTCGTCGGCGCGCATAGCATGGCATTTTCAGCGCAGCTTAAGAAACTAGGGTCTTTAGAGTTACGTATCTATGTATTTTCTATTAAAGGAACACATCTCCTAATACTTACCTAGTGATGTTGCGCCTCAGATATGCGTAATATTTACTTTGTGATCGATAACGTTCACAAGCATGAACAGCCGTACCAGTTTAAGTAGTGTGGGCGGTAAGCAAGTGGTCCAACTTTGGCCGGGTGGCTGAATCGGGTGACAGACAGACAAACAGACAGACAGACAGACCAAATTTTCAGCGTTTAAGTCCCGCAAGAAAGTCTATCGTCTTTAAAAATAGAGCAACCACCGCAGACACCGTGCTAGCATAAAAACCATAAATATTCAGACTTAAAATGGCCACAGAGTATAAGTGTATCAAACTACTGAAGCTCCATCCCTAGGATTTTAGTTTCTCTCTTTAGAGGCAGAGAAACGAAAAGAGAATGTCCAATACTGAGCAGGTGCATTTACGAAGCAGCTTTCTCGGCTTCAGCACAACGCTCAGTAGCTTGTCCACACACACACACACACACACACACACACACACACACACACACACACACACACACACACATATATATATATATATATATATATATATATATATATATATATATATATATATATATATATATATATATATATATATATGAGCTGTTTTTTGTCTAAAAGGGCCAAATTCACATTAACGGACCGGCGAAAAACGCACTTGTGTGCTACTGGCCATATGGTCGAGCTTGCTCCAACAATTTTTGTCAGTGCGTTCATGTCACCAAAATACCTCAAAGCTATATTGCAGTTAAAATGTATATAGCATACTATCGCCGATTTCTGGAGTAAAGTTTTGATTTGGTTCTTATAGATATGTAATACAGTAATTCGCTCATTCTGATTGAACCGTTTGATTTGCGCTTGCATTGACTACTCAAACAAAAACTAAATATCAGCGCATGAGCAATATCGCAGTATTTTTGCCACAAACTTAACATCACCAATCTGTCTTCGTCGGTTGCATCCTCTGTTTGGGATCATTTGTTCTTCTTCTAGGAATAGACTGTTCCCGAATCTCTTCATTTCCGTCGTCTTTCATTTGAAATGTACCGTCTTTGACCAAAAACACGATAACAAGGCAACTAGTGCATGTGAAACAGACTGCATGCGGCCAGGTTGGTTGTTTTGGTCAGGAGGCGTTCAAGCACCACTGGTTGAATGGATCTGGCTCCCTTTGGTTCAAGCGGGTGAACCACTTGGCTCATTTTTGAGTCGAAACTGTTTTTAGAGTGCACGTTACAATCAGGAATTGACCTGTTTTGATTGCAATCATTATTAAATAAAAGGTGTACTTCAGGTTCCGTCAATTTATATATATATATATATGTATATGTATATATATATATATATATATATATATATATATATATATATATATATATAAATTAGCTTCAGTAGTTTTTATTAGCTTCGGTAATTTTGATGAGGTTCAGTAGTTTTGATGAGTTCCGAATAGAGAGCGGCTGGAGCACTCTACGAAGATTCACGCTCTTTATTATTAAGATAAGCTTTGAGGCATTTAGAAATAAAAAGTCAAGTAAAAGAATGAATGGATGGGGCGTCATAGATTTTCACCTCCGTTTCGCTCGTCTTTTCTTCTTCATTAACCCACATCGAAAAACTTCTCTGTAAGGCCACTGATGAATACGCGCAGTCACTATAGTTTCGAAGAAGACCCCATCCCATTTGCTAAGAAATATCGTGGACATTAAAGCCAGAACTACGCAAATGAAAGAAAACGAGCGAAAACTCCGCACGCGATAATTTAAAACCCAGCTTTGGCACACTTGGCGCATCCAACCAAGGAAGAGGTAAACTAGATGAGAGAGAGCGAGAGAGTGGTGTGGGTATTATAGAGGAGGGTGCAAAGTTATATCCTTCAGAAATATTAGACCCACGCTGCAGAAGTTCTCGGTAGTTGAATTCAACAAGGGGCTCCTGCTAGTTGGGTTAAACCTGAAGTCTGGCAGGAAAAAAATATGAGTTGTTGGAGATAGCTCAACTCAAGGCCCAACAGCATTTTTATTTTTTATTTTTTGACAGGCCTGCTGTTTGCATGCGCTATTTCTTTGACCAAGGTGAACAATACGTACTATTTAATTTAGTCTTGTTTCGGAGAAGTTTCATGGTGGAGTGACGTATATTATGGTAGAGCAGCGTTCCCCCAGTCTGGTTGGCGAATAATTTCACACTTCTCACGGTCAAGTTCTCGAATAATCTTTTCTGGCTGTTCCATACGTGCGTTCGTAACTTTGAATTCTTCTGAAAAAAATTAGGGCCTTCTTCAAAATTTTCACAATGGAACCTTTTGTATGTTAGGTACATGTAAATAAGTATTTAGATTGTTTTCAGTCGGTTAAGAATTGCGACCTAATTCCTGCGCAAAGTCATTTTGAGCCGTAGCATTTTTCTTTGCAAGTACTAAAAAACGCAGCCATTACTGTAACAGCTCCTAATATTCTACCTCGTAAAAAAATGGCGTTTCCGGGGCCTTTGCCGGAAAGTTCGCCTTAAGGGACATCATTTTCAAAGCGTATTTATTTGCGAAACCCAGCAGAATACATAGGATGTGCCCTATGAAATGGTACGCGTCCAGTCAGCGTTATTTTTACGTGACATAATAGCTGAATGAATTGAGAGCATTTGTTTCCTTCTGTGAGACACCAAGTAAGATATCGTTGTGCGCTATGTGATGTGACATGTTCGCTCTGCGAACGCAAGCTAGGTTCACTGAGCGCTATCTGTTGCGGTGTGCGTCTAAGAGCACCGCAGTCACTAGAGCAGGAGCGGCCTTCTATATGAAGCGTACGCCTTTGACATATCTTTGACCTATCTGGGAGGCTTGTTACAATAAATAAATAAATAAATAAATAAATAAATAAATAAATAAATAAATAAATAAATAAATAAATAAATAAATAAATAAATAAATAAATTAAAGAAACGAAAAAAATGGACCAGCAGTGAGTGAAAAATTTTAAACACATCAGTCTCACGGCTCAAGCAGGACAGTGTACATTACCTCGGTTCAGATTTTGCATTTAACCGTACAAAAACCACCTAGATGAATCATGTATTTCAATGTTAACATTCTGCAGCGCGCTAAAAAATATTGCCAACTTTGTCCTCTTTCGTCTAAGCATTTAGCCACCCGGGTCCTCTTGCACGAATTTCCAACTCGCCTAGGAAGGGAGCATTCTGTTATAAAAGCCTGAACCGGCATGTCCTCTGCGATCGCGTAATCTAATAAAGGCTGCGCCTGCATTTCTTATTCAGGGCCACTTATAGGGGCTACTGCGGCACGCACCATCCTGCCTTGCGGTCTAGGCGTTCCACAAACGCAGAATGGATTGCCGGCATTTCAGCGGATGGCGCGGTGTTTTCCTTCTTTGAAGAGGCAACATGCTTGAGACCCCGAGAGCTGAGTTGCTCTAACGCAATTTTCTTGCCAGAGATGGAGCTTCAGGGGTGTAGGCTGGCTCATATGCATGGTGATCTTTTTATTTCCCTTTCTTTTTCTCCTGACTATCTCGCCAGCTGTGCATCTTTCGAAAAATGTGAGCAGATGCACAACGTGAAACGCACTTTACTGGAACAGTTTCACTCACTGCTCATAACAAAGCACTTTGGAATGGAAAGAACAATCGAAGCTTTAACGTAGGTGCACAATCTCCAAGCGGGTCCCAACTTGCTATTTGGAGCTAAGGTAATTATTAACCACGGGATGAACAAAATTGTTTCAGGATGCACATAGCATTCTTGTTATTAAAAATTGCGAGCAACCTTACACCCTTCCACCTGATTGTGAACACGGAACGTACATCCATTCTGCAATGCCTTTTCATATAAGTAGAAAGCTGTATTACTACAGGCAATTGCAGTAAAGCGCCATGAAGTACCTTCCACGTACGTCACGCCTGTATAGAGTACCGTGAACATTTGACCAGCAGACTAAGACAGCTGTGACAGTCTTTGTGTCGAATCTGCTTCCATACGCGTTCTTATATAGTTCCCGGCAACGCACATTTTCTCTTCGTCGGTTAAAAGTCACACGGTGCTCTCTTTCTCTTTTTCACTCGTCAGCTACTGAAAGGATAACGACGATGCCTGAAAACAGAGGTGCACCATCTCACAACGTCCTCATGTTATGCTAAGGCCAGTATTCACAAACCGAATTTAAGTAGGGCGTCATTGAGTGCGGGAAAAGTACAGGTGTTAGGAAAGTGTTAGGGGAGGACTTCAAAAATGACACTAATGTTTCACTTTCGAAAGTAACACTTTTCGGGTCAAGTATATGTCGTCTGGTGTCGAGGATACGTGAATAATTTACGTGTACGATCGGTTCAATCGTAAATTTTTTTTTCGCAGCAGAGTAATGCGGATAGAAATGTTGCAGTGCTTGTACGCGCATTCTGCTGAGTCAAATACCAAGAACTATTTAGTTATAGCACTTTACTCAAACTGGTCTGGCCACAAGTTCACATTGGTTCTCGCTGCCACTGCGGTTGTGTGTCGCAATCTCGACTTTTTTTTGGTTTTGTTGCTGAAAACGTATGGTGTTTGTGCGTTGTTTTCAACTCGCGCGGACGATGGAAAAAATATGTGGTTGATCCCTCTTATATAGGAATCGGTATAGAACACGAAAGTGAAACGTGTCTTCACAGAAGTAGTGTAATGTTTATTGCACATTGATATATAATGTCTATTGGTGTTTTGTGGCTAAAGCGCCCTTAGGCGTTGATGCACCCACGCTGACGCCTGGTGGCACGTCTCCTCCATCACGACTACCAACGTCGATGACCATGAGCAACCGTCGTGCATATGGAAGCTGCACTACGCTGCACACGCTAGCACAACGCGAAAGACGAAGCACGTAACTGACACACTAATACAACGCGCAAGACAAAGCACGTAACTGAATCGTCACCGAGTCAAATCAGCGCGTACAGCGCGTCGTAATTGCAGCCTCCGCGATCAACTTCAGAAACATTTTCAGAGCTAATTGCGGAGGCCACGCTCCGCTGTGCTGAGTACGGTGAACGCCACCTAGGTGGCGTTGGTAGTGCTTCTTGATGCCAGCGTCCCTTCGAATGCTGGCATCGAGGCGTCGTAGTGCTGAGACCACCGAAGCGTTCACTGTCGGTGCGCGTTAAGGCCGGAATACATGAAGCGAATAACCGGCGTCCGAGCGAAGAACTTCGTCGGGCGGCGAACGTCCGACGGCCGGCGTCAAGAAATTTGCCGTCCGCAGCCGATCTGCCTGTCCAAACATTTTCGTCGGGTGAACGCCGCCGCCGGAAGCGTCTAGCGCGCAGCGGTGGACGACAGCCAATCAGGAGGCACTAGTTCCGGTCGCAATGCATGCTGGTGTTTCGCGCGCGCGCGCCTTTTCGAGTCGTCTGCAATCGCGTTGGTGTTGCCGTGTCTGCATGTCTCTGCACCGATTGAGTAGTTCCTAGTATGATCTCTCAGGAATCGCGTTGTATTTGTACATCCCATATCCGCTGATCTGCGAGGAAACAGACAAGCAGTGCAAGCTCTCTACAACAACCTTCAACAGAAATCTTTTGATCTCAGAGGCCACATGCTGTCGTCATGCCTATCTCCCGACTTCCCCGATAGATGGCGCTGGCATCGGATATTTCTTTCGCTAGGCTTAGACGCGTTCGAAACGAGAAGCGATCTCGAAAACTACTCAAGGTTATCCATAATACTCTGTCGTCGAAGCGGCCTGAGACTAAGCGAAAGCCGTTTACGCAGTCATTTGCTTCCAACTAAGTGAATTCTACAAGGACAACGCCAAATTCAGTTCGAAGCGGGCGGCCGGGACCGCCGCCAACACGGCGGCCAACGCGCGGCGGCGTTCGCCGCATGTATTGCAACACAGCAAACATCCTGCGTCGTGTCGCCGCGTCGTTACTTGACGCGTGAAGTTCGTCGAGAAAGTTCGCTCCATGTATCCCGGGCTTTAGTGTCATAATGCAGTACTTCTCTTTTCTGCTCGTAGGCGGCGGCACCGCCCCGAGCAAGAGCGCGGGTACACGGAGGAGTGTTAGATATATAAGGCGCGTCTGTGTAGCTCTCTGCAAATGCGTTTGTGGCGCAATGGGTTAAACGCTCGGCGATCTATCGTCGCGGACCGAGAGGTCGTGGGTTCGATTCCTAAATTTTGCATGTTTGTGGAACTTTTTCTTCTGGTTTCTTTCTTTGTATTATGTTCTATGACGTATTTCCGTGACGGAAATACGTCAGTGAAGTCTTGGTGGACCCCGGAATAAAACACTTTCGTGTTAAAAAAAGAAAACTTTTCCGAAGAAGAAGGCGCCGTGCTCCTGGAACTGGTTTCGTGCATTAACTAAATTATTTAAATTAACTAAGCATTAACGAGGTCCCCGGTGACAACCTGAAAGGTTCCGGCGCGTAGAATCGCCGCGCGATCAGCGGCTGCACGGGGTGACCGCGTTCGTTGTCTTTTGGAGCCAGTAGTAGCAGTTCATTAAGCCTATTCGCAATGCACACGGACTACAGGTGGCGCGCGAGGCGATCCATGATGGCGGACCGAGAGAGTATCAGAATAGGCGACTGCGCGTCCGTGTGGTAGCACGCCGGGCTTTTTCTCATCATTCTCGTCGCACGCCGAGTGTATTCTTATTTTTCAGATTTTATTCTCATTGGCTGCGGAATGCCGCTGCATTACCAAATGCGTGCATAACGAGAAGTGCGTGCGTGCTTGTTATTTTACGGCGAATGACGTCCTTAACCTTTCTGAATGATGCATGCGACGCGAAGCGTATCTAGAACGAACGATATATGGCTGGAGTGCAGCGTTTTCGGTTTAAGTAAGAAAACGTACACCGATCATGGAACGACAGAGAGCTGAGCTAGTTGGTAAAGATTCATAATGCAAAATACGTAAGGCGTGCAGACACTGACACAAGAGAAGTAAACAACGCAAACGGCGTTTGTGTTGTCCACTTCTCTTGTGTCCGTGTCTGCACGCTGATCTGCTTTTTTTTCACCGATCTTGCTTTCCAATCGATCAAAAAAAAAAGATCAGTGCAAGCAAATATACCACAGAGCTAGCGATCGGCACGAAGCTCCGAACCTAGTTACGCTCCGTCAGTTACGCTCGAAAACCAGTCACCAGCTGCCTAAATGGCTCTGCAAATAATCTACTGTTGCGGGAGCGTTTGGGCAGCCTTATTTACAAATATTCAGCTGTAGCAGTAGCGTTCGGACGTAGTAAGGCATAGGCGCGAACGTGTTAGCTTGTCTTTTCGTGCCGCATTGAACCTGCCGTTCACGTAAGCTACAACTACCACATCGTAAAAGCGTAATCGTTATGCTTTCGTGAAAAATGTGAACGATTAGCATTCTGCTAACCGATGTTGCTCCAGAAGAAGTCTTCGGCGACGAAGTGTGCGCTACAAACTTTCATTGTCGGAGTCACAGGCTTGCCGATCCGCAGCTTCACCGCCGACTTCGTTTTAAGATGCGCGTCCAGGGCAAACAAATCAAGGCTTATCTCATCCTTCACCACTCGATTAGTGCACTGAGGTACGCAACACTTTTTTTTTCTTCCATAGCGTATGCAGAAGCTGTTAAGAAAACAGAACGCGCCCGCGCATAGAAAGCCACACGGTAACACTGTGCCATTGACTGTGCGGATACTCTTTGAAATATTTCTCTCGCTGGCCACTACGCGGCGCGACCGTCTGTGTGCATTGCGAATGCGTGTATCGGTATGCCTCATTCTCCGTAATATCGCGCACACGTCCGGCAAAATCGGCAAAGTCGGGGAGGCTGCCGCAGCAGTCGGCGATCTTGCTTGCTAAGCGAGTGTAGCGAAAGTCGCACTAAAGGTTGCCAATGGCTGTACTTTACTTTCCGGCACTCATGTGTCGATTAAAGCTTACCTTAAGTATATGATTTGTCTTTGAAACGCGTAAAGAATTGACCGGCTACTTGAGTCATAATTTGAGGATGAGTTCCATTTGTGAATACGGGCCAAACACAACTAATAAGCTAAAGACGAGTGAATGGAAACCAGAAAGGAGAACTAACCACTTTAATCAAAGCTGGTCTCTCAGATCAGGCGTGAAATCGGAGGCCTTGATTGGAGCTACTAAAAGAAAACTTATATGTTCTTTTAGCGCCTTCGCTTTCGAGATTGAAAAACTGCTGAGCGCTGTCACGTTGGTCGAGGCGAAAGCCGATTCATTCGTTATTTATAAGCGCGAAAAAATAGACTAACCACGGTAGATATAATCTCCGTGCATCGGTTCTTCTTCCGTGCTTTTACAGCGAAGCTGTTAAGGGCTCACTCTTCGATGGTCGCGTCCGGCAACAGAAAAAAACTCTCATTGGCCGTATGCTGTATGTGCCAGTGAAAGCGCGCAAGGGCGACAGGCGCGTGCTTTCACGGGGAGCGAACGCACGGCGGAGAGCCAACGCGACTTCCCAGTTGAAGGAGGGCATCGAGGCACCCTAGACTGTGAGTGCCCGCTCTACCACTGCTAGGGAGCCTAACCCACGGCGGCGCATGCCCGCGGCCCTTCCGCCCTCTGCCGCCTGTCCCGCAGATTCTCTCTGGGCTTTCGCCCGCCTCTCCCCTAACAGTGTCGACAACGGCGTGTAGCCTTTCCATCACGTAGCCAGCGTTTTGACCATTTTGACAGCGGTTGTGTGCGGTCGCACAAACAACGCGCACAACTGTTGTCGACGGCGGCGCCGTTTCGCCCGCGTTCGCACCGAACGCGCGTGGCGTTGGTGACGTGTTTATGAAGAACGTGCCAACCTATGGCGGTGTACCATAGCAACCATAGGGACATGGCCCCTGTGGTCACTGAATAAATGGAAACCACCGGATCATATATATTTCTCGTTCTTTAATAGTTCAAATAACCAATTACACCATCACATCTTAATAGTCATAATTGTAAATACATATCTCCCACCATAGTACAGCTTCGCCGGTCTTTACCGGTTCAAAAAACAACTGTCCGCAAGTGGGGAACGAACCGACGTCTTCGCATTACGCGCGCGATGACTTACCATTGAGCTAACGCGGAGCCGTTTTCCCATCCGCTTTCTGGGGTATTATTGCGATAGCAATTATATGGACACTCAAAAGCAGATTTCTGCCGTCGGCGTCGCCGTCGCCGTCGCCGTCGCCGTGAGGTTCCGTATGACGTCATTTGGAGAAGAAATCGTCGCCGCGCGCCGAACGCTGTATGTGCGAGTGAAAGGGCGCGAGGGGCGCGTCTTTCACGGGGAGTGAACGCACGGCGGAGAACAAACGCGCGTTCTGCGCCGTGCTCGCTTAAGGGCTGCAGAAGTAGGCGTCTCTGTTCTCCTTCACAATCACCATGTATGTAGAGCAAACGCGCCTTCTTCCAACGAGCGAGAGGCCGTGGGGGAGGGGGAGGGAAGGGAGGCGACGTTTAGCTGCGGCACGCAGTGCCTGTTTATATCAGAGGCTCCAGCAACAGTCACCAACGCCGCACGCATTTTGAGCTAACGCGGGCAAAACGCCGATGGCGTCGACAACAGTTCTGCGTGTTGTTGCTACCAAAGCCGCTCACCTTACTTCGTATGACATTGCTGTGTTGCTATCGCATTCATTGCTTCGCCCTTAGGGCGAAACTGTGACATTTTTATGTTTTTACAACTAGAACTAACCCTGGGAGTGTTATTTCTAGTTCTAAAACGGCACCGAGGTAGCTCAATGGTGAAAGCATCACACGCGTAATGCGAAGACGTGGGTTCGTTCCCCACCGGCCGACAGTTGTTTTTTAATCCGTTTTCATTTCCATTAATGATTCATTTCTTTAATTCAATTAGTAAGTACAAGTAATTTCCCCTATGTTGTTCTTGGTGTCATTGTTTGTTGGCTTCTTATGATTAATAAAAATCGGGCCCCTCGGTTCCCTTTCTTCTCGTTCATTCCATAACAAGGGCTCGAATCCGGCAACATTGAACCTTCAGGCAACATACGTGGGTTTATTGACCAGTTGCCATCACCAAAAAAGATGACGTGCTCGTGACGCCTGCGTCAGAAAGGATGTTCCACATCCGCCCCTATGTTTGTGAGTGGTGGCACTGGCTAACACTGCCAGGGTTATTTCTAGTTGTAAAAACATAAATACCCCAGAAATCGGATGGGAAAACGGCTCCGCGGTAGCTCAATGGTGAGAGCATCGCACGCGTAATGCGAAGACGTGGTTTCGTTCCCCACCTGCGGACAGTTGTTTTTTCATCCGTTTTCATTTCCACGAATTTATCATTACTTTAATTCAATCAGTAAGTACAAGTAATTTCTCCTATGTTGTTCTTGGTGTCATTGTTTGTTGGCTTCTTATGATATGATTGATAAAAATCGGGCCCCTCGGTTCCCTTTATTCTTGTTCATATATATATATCGGAGCAGCATAGGAATCACGCTAGACCCAGGGGTACAATTTCAGGGACAAAGACAAAAAACATGCATATAAATGTGTATATATAATTTATTTATTAATTGCGCTTCAATTACCATGGCTAAAGAGATGATGTGATCCGGTGTGCTGCGATTATTCCTGCATATTTGCTAGAAACCACGCGCTCCTTAGGCAGCTCATTTTCTGTTTCCAGCGCGATTCCTATAACGGTTATTTTAAGCGTGCGAATCATGGTATACACGAATGTTTTTATTCACTGTCCTTCGGTTACGGCTACAGCGTTCGGGAATTGAACCCACGTCATCGTTCTCAGCAATCGCAGTAAGGTAGGGCCACTGAGCCCGAGCGCTGGCTCTGATTATTAGACAAATACAGCTTATTCTCAAGACAAGCTGTTCACACAAGGTATAGGTGAACGCCAGAGAGACCAATTCGTTGAGTTTAGCTGGATAGTGTGTGTTCACGGCATTGACACTGATAAGATAATCAGCATAAGAGATAGAGGCTTGTTTGCTGACGAACCCTGGTCCCCATTCGTCAATCTCTAAATGGATAGTTGGTCCCTTTGTTTATCTGACCAAATATTCTTCTCATATGTTGTCTTCTCAGCGCTTATGGCTTTCTGTGTTCGTATTCGGTCGACCACGGTAAGTATTGCAGGTTGATAAACCGTATTTCTGCAATGACTGTGTATTCTGTCATTTTGTTTCAGTTGCAGTAATTTCTTCTTGAGAGAGAGAGAGAGAGATAGAGAGAAGAAAAGGGAAGGAGGTCACTAGATTTTGTTCAGTTTGTTACTGTACACGTGAGGAGGGGACGGAGATGTAAAAGAGAGAGAGAAGAGAGGAGTGCAGAATAATTACGTGAATAAGACAAGGCGCTTCTTGAAATTTGTGTCGTTCTAAGGGTTTGTTCTTTTTCCCTCACAAACATTTCAACATGCGCAGTTACGCTCTATACAAAAAAAAAAAAAATAGGAATTACTCGTAGTATTTTTGTATAGAGGAGTAGAGTATTTCTCTACAAAGAATAAAACAAACACTGTGCTCTATTGTCATGCCTGATCTGAAATAGAGGTCACTTCCTGCTCAGAAACTGACCGATGGCTTCAAGCTTCCTGCAAATGTTGTAGCGACCTGACATTTGTGTAGTTCAAAAAAAAAAAAAAACTGAAGAACAAATATGACAAAAAAAAAGGCTTTGAAAGCCCATCTGAGGCATATACAAAGTTTAGAATCAATTTCTTATTGTGTGGCCCCTGCGAAGCTGAGTGTTGGTAGACGGAATAACAGTATTGATGCCGTTGCGTGGGCTGGCGTGCCAATGAGGAGGAGGAGGAAAGAAGGATGAGAAGGCAGGGATCAGTGAGAAAACGACAGCATATGTGTGATACGGTTTAGATGGCAAGAGCTTGTTCGTGAGTGTAACCGGCTGAAGCAAAGGGAGTTCTGAAACCCTTATGGCTGTATATCTACAACATTTCTATTTTTACTATGCAAAACGAAATGTATATGGTAGCTTAAAAAATGGTGTATAAACCAAGAGCTGAGCGCATATATGGGTGTTAGTTTCAAAAGTTTTTGTTCTTGGCTCTTTTTAGCTCGTACGTCCAAAGTTTGAAAATGGTCACGACAGTTTCCCTCTGTGTCACGCAAAGGAGTTTATTTTTGGTTAACCATTATGAATAACACAGGTATTCGTGTGAGATGCCAGAGCAGGATAGTCTCTGCATAGGGAAGACAGAAGCTGAGGCCACACGTTGCCGAGCTTGAACATTTCCACTTGTCACCCCACGGGGTAAGCGCAAACGCCCAAAAAGTTTAAGAGAAAGCAAGTATTTCTCGATGTCGATTCGGCTTGTTCGTTGTTGCATGGGCAGCTGCGCGACCTTCACGAGCCTATACTGGTGCTTGTTGGTTGCATACAAGTGCATCACTTTCTTTCACACGAAAGGGTAAAAGTGACAAGCTGTTCCATGGCTGCAGATAGACCCGGTTCAAGTTAATGCTTTCCCGAGGATCTAACTATCACTAGCCGTATATATCACAAGCATAATTTTATTGACATTCAGTACAATTATTTCGACCATATATATTTTCTTGTCAGTCATATGAAATGAAGGCAGCGCGTATTATAGTTCGAGGCTGCAACCTAGAGTATGCATGCATTATGCATATGCTTATAACAGATGTTATCCATTTCTGCCCTTAAACCACAGATCACAATTGCTAAGCCCCTCGCGAACAGCCTTAAGGTGTGCAAGGTATAGATTTTGGGGAGTTGGTACTGCATTACTACGAGCTAAACGTGACGGAAGACAAAAACGCACAAGAGCACGAGGACTGGTGCTGACTTCTAATTACCTATATTGATGATCAAATCAATAATTATACGCGTGAGTCGTATTCTGACGCCACGCTTGAAGAAATGTAGGCAGCATTCGTAGGGCAGGCTATTTCATCTTCATTTCTTTGTTTAGTTGTCTTCTTTTATTGCCTTCCTTCTTGCAGGTTGTTCTTTATGCGTGACGTCGGCACAAAAGACATGTATATAAATGTGGCTTTGATTATAAATAAAGGTAGATAGTTGGAAATCAGTGCCGGGCCCTCGTCTGCTTGTGTGTCTTCGTCTTCCCTAACGTTGATTCGTAATATTAATAACAAGCATATGTTTCGTGCCAGGGCACCCCGACACCTCGTGTCGATCAGTACACAATGCCATAGCCTCTTAGCCATTGGGGCAGGTGTGTGGAGATTTGCAGATTATCAGCTATCATTTTAACACGAAGGTGTTTTATGCCGGCGTCCACGATCAACTTCCTGTAACGGATGTGACGACTGGTGCGAACGCGAAGAATACGCTTTCTTGACAGGGATGGCGCCGCCAGCTTGGAGCGGTGAAGCGTAATACTCCATTCATGACACTAACGAGCGCTGTCCGTGAGCGCTTCGGTAGTCACAGCGCAGCAGAGGGGTGGATGCTCAAACGCGGTGTAGGCCTTCTGCTGAGGCGTTCATGGGGCGGCGCAGTTCCCGCACATCATTAGTCTTTCGCGTCGGATTAGCCTGTGACGCCCCATCGCCTACGGAGTGCAGCTTCAACATGCATCAGCAGCGCTTATTCGCCACCTATACAGCTTCGCTTGCAATGTCACCAACTAAGAAGACTGCTGCGCTAAGCGGCGCAGAAATGCAACGACGGCGAATCTCGCTTTGTTCCGGCGAGAGACACGCTAGCGTGAAGCAGAACGCGTTCGCGCGCTCGCGGCGCACGCTCCGAACTCTGTCACTCGCGTTCATGAAGCTGAGCCTGCCGCAACTCGACTGGCTACCCAAGACACTAGGGAGCCGGATCAAAATGCACGTGCCTTTGCCGAAGCGACTCGGCAGCAGGACGCTGCTCGCTAACAGGACGCCGCATGCCAAGCAAGCGAATCTGCAACACCGTCGCCAACCCGCAAATCGTGCGCCTTTCGCTGAAGCGGAGCGTGAGTTCACGAAGCGATTTACTAACAACCCGTTCGTTTTCGCTCGTGCGGTTTGCGAATGCCTGTGGTTTATGGCGGATTTGTGCAGTGCTCCGGCGCGTGCAATGCAGTGTCTCTGGGGGATGTTTCCCGGTGGTGAGTCGTTAGACAACTTTCCCTTGTTTGGGCAATTGCCGAGGACACGTGTGCACTGGTAGGTTGCCGCTGATGACTATTTGCAACTTAATTCTACGCGAACAATAAACATGCAACAGCTTCTGAGAAGACACGTTTCACTTTCATGTTCTACCGATTCCCATGAAAAAGGGATCAACCATATATTTTTTCACATTTACTGTTCTAGCGGCTACGGCTCGTTGTCCCCCGAGACGCGGATGTGTCTTTAAAGTTTACCAGTGTAGTATAACCGAACGTATTCACTGACTTACGGAAAGCTTCAGTTTATCGATAATAATTAATAATGTCGAAAACTTCTGGCCAGGATGAATTTTATTTTCTAATAGTGTGGCGCCTGACACCACCAAAAAAATATCGCCGAGAGCTAGTGGGGCTATACTCGTCAAGGTGAAACCAAATTAGGAAGGCCCAATAAGCTTCAACAAAGTTACTTCGTCACCAGAACAGGAATTGGCCAGTAGAAAGTAGAAAGATACCTATCAAGAAAGGGGTCAGGCAAGGAAACACAATCTCTCCAATGCTATTCACTGCATGCTTAGAAGTATTCAAGCTCTTAGACTGTGAAAGCTTAGGAGTGAAGATCAACGGCGAATATCTCAAGAACCTTCGGTTTGCAGATGACATTGTCCTATTCAGCAACAATGGGGACGAATTACAGCTAATGATTGAAGACGTTAACCGAGAACGTGTATAAGTGGGGTTGAAGAATAATATGCAGAAGACAAGGATAATGTTCAATAGCCTGGCAAGGCAACAAGAATTCAGGATCGCCAGTCAGCCTCTAGAGTCTGTAAAGGAGTACGTTTATCTAGGTCAATTACTCACAGGGGACCCTGATCATAAGAAAGAAATTTACAGAAGAATATAATTGGGTTGGAGTGCATAAGGCATTGCCAAATCCTGACTGAGAGCTTACCACTGTCGTCGAAAATAAAAATGTACAATCATTGCATTCTACCGGTGCTAACATATGGGGCAGAAACTTGGAGGTCAACAAAGAAGCTCGAGAACAAGTTAAGGACCGCACAAAGAGCGATGGAACGAAAAATGTTAGGCCTAACGTCAAGAGACAGGAAGAGAGCCGTCTGGATCACAGAGCAAACGGGGATAGCCGATATTCTTGTTGACATTAAGAGAAAAACTGGAGCTGGGCAGGGCATGTAATGCGTAGGATGGATAACCGGTGGACCATTAGAGTTACAGAATGGATACCAAGAAAAGGGAAGCGCAGTCGAGAACGGCAGAAAACTAGGTGGGGTGATGAAGTTAAGAAATTTGCAGGTGCAAGTTTGAATCTGCTAGCGCAAGAAAGGGGTAATTAGAGATCCCAGGGAGAGGCCTTCGTCCTGCAGTGCATATAAATGTAGGCTGATGATGATGACCTGCTCTTATAAACCACAATATGCGTAACTATCACAATTCGTGCGGGAACACACTACATCAACTGAGAATATCGTTAGCGCAATTTATTACTTTCAATTTAAAGAGCCCCAAGTATACCAATTATTTGATAGGACAACAACCCTTTATGTTATACGTACCCTTGTGGCGTTCGGTGCAGCCATGAACAAGGTGGAATAGAAAGACGTGATCCAGATCATCTATTTATCTCGTGTACTGTACAGTTTTTTTAGAATTTGAATATTTTTAGGGTTTGGCCCAAGTCAAGTGAAACACCCTCTGCACTCAAACCCGCATCTACAGTGACCCATGTCGGCGGGAAAGAGGTTCTTTGGAGAGCGGCACATAGGTGTGCAAACATTGCCACATACTCAGTGAATGAACTTATTCCTACGGATTGCTTTCGAGCTCTGTTCCCTCAGCACAGAACCCGATGCTCTAACCATTGACCTTGGACTACAGAGTGACCCAGCCTGGCGGAATATAGTCAGGCCCCAGAATGTCTGCGAAGTGCCGTAACAATGTTAATGCACAAAGAAGCCCTTCAATTTCCCAGTGGTGGGTGCAGTCGTACGGGCGTCATAAATATTCCGGCCATATTGTCTGAGTATATATTCACACATGCGCCACGTGCGGACTTCACTGCGCTGCCGCAAGGTCGCGCTGCATGTCCAGAAAAAAATGCGACAGAGCATCCCGGCAGGATTCACGCCCAACACATAATGCGTTTCGGTGGGTGCAATACAGTGCGTCGACACATTGCTTCAATGCTAATCGCCGACACGTTGACGATCATGAGATGGGTGCACCCAGATTTTTTTTTTCTATTGATTACAATTCAGACATTTGCATTACAGCGCGGCGCTCGTATTGTCACGAAAAAAAATTAGAAAGTGGAGACACGAAAGCCCGCACCTTCCGCCGTCCAAATTACCCCCTCCTGCGTCCCTGATACCTACTCTGAGGACTATAGGTTCACGGCACCGGACTCCGAGCTGCATCTTGTACCCCTCAGCGGCGCCACAGATCTGGTGCAACCAGGGCCCTGACCTGACATTGATGCTCTGAGTGAAATAAGTGCTGCCACATCCCCACCGGTTGCTGGTCCGTATGTACAACCCTGCTATGACAGGCACACGCCACATGCAAGGGTACACGAATGCATCCTCGACTTTGCCCCTCTTCTCTGCCTGGATTAGAACCTGCAACCTCCCATAGCCATGACACGAGTATGTTGTCTGTTCGACGGTCACTGCTATTGGCCACTGCTATGGTGATCGCAGGAAGATCGAACGAGGCATATATCTTAGAACTATTGACGTTAGTATTGAAAGGTATACTCTGAAAACATGTTGTACCCTTTGGGGTGCATTTCTGCCACACAACAATAATCGTCATCTGTCTTGCTTGCGTTTCCTATCTTGAAAACTCTGCACTTGATACTTTCCTGTCGAGAACGCTGTGTCACGCGGATAACGCTCTTGTCGTTCGTGACCTAGAAGTGCCGGGCACACAGCGTTAAAGAAAGGAAAGCCACGCAAGTCAGATGACGATTATTGTTCTCTGGCAAAAATACGCCCCAAAGGGTGCAACTGTTTTTACAGTGATATGAACGAATAAATCAATATGCTTGATGCGATGGACACCACTATGGCTACTGTAATGGAGTGCGTTCTCTTTTCCTTATCGTGCTCTGTATTTCGGAGAGAAATGAAGAAGTGGTCACCACCCGACTCTCTAGCTCACTATAAGAACTTCGCGATGGATGCAAGAAAGGGGATCGGCCGCGTAATGGCTATGCAATCATCACGGCGTAGTACATGGTTAGTAGACCATGAGCACAAAATGGGATTGTCGAAGTTTTGCCAGATATGTAGACCTTTACGTTCTAGTGCACTGCTCACGTATGCTTGCTGAAATCTGCGATCTCTCCCTATCGACCACGCAAAGTGCCTCCAGCGGCCAATCGCGCGGAAATTTTGCGTGTATTCGCGGGCTTCTTTCACACTCCCGAAAACACTTTTATGTAGCACGTAATGAGCAACAGAAAGCTGTATCGGGAGTTTTTCACGTTGCTCTACAATTTTCTCAGTGACACTTTGTTAACTTGTATTTCTCGAGTTAGAAAATAATGACAATTGCCTAATTAAATCGCAATAACGAAGAAATTACTGGTGGCTACTCCACTATACTGGAAAAAATATGCACTAGGTTTTCCTAGAATGACGCAATTGTTTTTTTAAATCTTGGTGCATGATAGTAGGAACACCCTGTATATATATATAAAATAGAGTTCCAGTTCTGCAATTTGCACCTTTTTAGCCTAGACTGTTTCATTTATGGATTTGGTTTTATTGCGTAATTTCGTGTATTCTTGCTGCCTTTGTATAATGGAGTACAGCTCAATCGGTTTTTTATTGTATCAGTCACCCATCCACCCCCTGCCCTATGTAATACCCTTTCTAGTGCCTTTTGAGGTATTGTGAAATAAATAAACATAAATGGCGAGGCAAGTGATTGTGATAAGATTGAATCAGTGAGAAATCACACAGACAATAAATCGAAGAGAAAATAAACGAGCTCAGCATGCACCGTGCTAGCCTTGTCAATACATTAACAGGCTAGGAAAATGAAACTACATGCGTAATGGCGAGAGATGTCGCCCTTACACTGTGCATGGGCGCGAAATTCACGCGCTTCGCGAGAGAAGTGAGTGACGCTTTAGTGGATAATCACAAAAAACGTCGAACCTGTTTCCGCACAGTTAAGCACTCACCTTGAAAAGCTTTGTTTCCTGACTTACTCCGGCAGAGTTGCTTCCTTCCGCCTAATTAATTCGGGAAGATTAATTGATAGGATGCATTCTCTAAGCTCTCTTGAAAGAAGCAATGCCTCTTGAACCGGAGCTCGTCGCGCTCTCATCCAGCGACACGTTTCGCGTAGCTGCATAATATATGAGCCCGTTCGAGCACGTGGACGCCGGCGCCCTCACACTCTTCAGCGTTCCGCTTCCACACCCCAACGTGAGGCTGCATGTCGTGACGTTGTTGGCGCTCGGCCGATGGGGGCGCTGACGGAACAATTTTTCTGGGTCGCTGTCGTTTTCCTCGCGTTCTCTGCTCAGTGCAAACTCTAGAATGCAGTTATGGCTCCTGTTACCGACAGGCAAATTATATGAACAAATCTGGCAAGAAGCGCGTCGGTGCGCACAGAAGTGTCTACTTCGCGTCGTTGGCGCCTTACTTGGCTGTATTGTTCGCCTCAGCACGTTAGAGTTGAGACTGTCAGGATTGGTTAGACCCAGAGAGCCTTTTGCGATACGTAGAGCAGATTGGAATAATGAATATAAACAATTGTTGGAGTCCCCCGCATTTTAGGTGGTTCTAAATATAAAATAATATGATCCCTAAAAGAACCAACAGTGCAGAATACGAAACTGTCGACGACGGCTACAAACGTCAGATGTGCTATAATAGTGTGTATGGTGGAATATTACGCATTCCTTCTGGCGTTCATTTAATTTTTATTGGAGAAATGAATGCACACTTTCACTGCGTATATCATTGCTTGATGGATTGCACAAGTCTTCTGAAACATTTGTTTAAAACTCGTAAATTCACAGAGTATTGCTTCGTACATGAGGCCCCTGAGAAAAATAATCAACACTAAACTCATGGTTACTTGAAGCTAACGTGTCCAATCTGTCGATATCTCTTATTTAGAATTTGGCTCGTGTTTGGGAACTTGAAGCGAGTGGGTACTTGATCCGATTTCTCGTTTTGGTTTTAGTTGTTTGCACCTGCAAAGATATTAGTAACTTCTCAAAAAATTGTTTGAATACCTAAAAAATGGCATTAGCCAAATGATTCCACTTGAATCTAACTACAAGTAACCATGGGACTGGCTCGATCACCTGCCTCATCTGAGACACCTATATCTCTTCCGTATAATCTACGCGCTCTCCACCCAGCACTGAAATCTGACCTCCGTTGGTACGCACGCGCCTTAATTCCCGCGTGTGTCTGCTTCCTTGCACGTAAGCTTACCCAGGCGCAGGAATTATCTCTTCGGATGCTTTTGGCTTGAGCGGCCCTTGCACAGTCCGTTATTTGGGCTCAAGAACCTACAAAAGTCGACCAAGGAACGTGCCCCACGTGCTCGGGTCGACACCTGCATGCTCGATACCTGCATTGACTGTGCCGTGGAAAATGTGTGATAAGATCTAAGATATTAGGAAAGCCGAGACTGAAGCCAGGTGTACATAAAAACTGCTTTCGTTTGGTGATGGACAATATGTTTCCGGTGACATGGCTCTTGCACGATGACCGTTTTTACACAATGCAGAGTTACAAGCTTTTATTTCATTTTCTTTTGTACACATTATACATTGTGGCAATTTCCCCCCCCCCCCCCCCCCAGAAAAAAAAAGGAAAAATAAGGAAGAGGAGACTATCCACATTTCCTGCTGAGCGAATAGGCCTGGATGAGTGATTGCTAAAGTTCGCAATCTTTATAATTTATTTATGTAATTATTTCTGCGCCCAAGCGACCCCCCCCCCCTTTCCACTATCACACATATTTTCACGTATTCTTTCATTCAGTCTTTTTATACATACGTGTAGCCTGCTACTAGCTTTTTCTTTCGTTATATTTGCACACTGCCCTAAAGATAGAGCAGCACGAAATAGAGATATGAGCAGTTAAAAGCAATGACCTACCTAAGAATGCTTAACTCAATAAGCGGAAGAATGAGATACTATGACAGTTTTGTAAAAACTCTCTGCATGCTCAAGGAGCGGGACTATGCGCATAAATGCTGTTTAACTGCGCGATGAGGGTAAATGCTTGGCCAACTTGGTAGGTAATTAGAGAGTTTTAGATGAAGGGACTCAAGCGGCTTGCGTGCGCAAGAGCTAAAGGTGACGGTACTTGGCATGCGCCGACAAAGAGGGTACTGCGCATGCGCAGACAGAGGCGTAGAGGTCTGCGCATGCGCAATATCATGGCCTCTAGTTCTTGCGCACGCAAGCCGCTTACGTGCCTAATTAAAAATTCTCTATTAATGGCAAAGTGAGCGCAGAAAGAAAGCCACATGTGGTGCTTACTTGGAAATCAGTGGAACACAGTGCCGTGTGCGTGCTTCTTTCTGGGTTTCCACCTACCACCGCTTTGCTATTTTACTCGTGATAATGGGCAGATATCGAAAGTTGCGCCAGTACGCTGAAAGCCCCTGCGAGTCCACCATAAATGTTTACGCAAAGGGCTTTCGCTCTCGCTTTTGAAACATAAGTGTTTTCAATCACTCAGCTTAAAAATATTGGCAGAGTAATCAGGTAGGCTTACCCATACTGATGGGAGCTACTGAAGTAATATACCTAGTTGTTCCCTTTTTTTTATTGCGATAAAGACTTGCCGTTAAGGCATAATAGTTCCTCTTCTTCAGGCATCTTGTAAAGGCATAGGTGGGCAAACTCACCCTCGGGTTACCGCCGCGTTAGCTTAACACTCGTATCTACGCTGCCTCCTCAAAGTTACACTGCACTTCCCCTGACACATACACTTGCCAGCATTGCGTACGCCCGTGGAGTGTTAGTCCGGAGCATTCGCAGTGCCGCCGGCAACGCAAGTAACACCGCCGCTCAATCTGGACACACGGCGCCAAGCATCCACCGGCCTCCCGAAACTGTGCTTCTCATTTCCCTCCTAAAGCGGTCTCCATTCTTTGCGCCTCCGCGCCACGATGTAGGGAGTTATGAAGGACAACGTTGAAAGCCTCTAAGGGAAGCGCGAAGCACTGGGCATCGTGCGAGTGTTGTTTTCGCTTTCGCCTTCACCTTTGTGACGATGGCCAGACATAGCCATAACGAAGAATAATCTTGGAAGAGGGCTCCTAGCGCCTCCACTGGCTTTGCACGTGGATTGTAACAATCACAGCATTTCTAATGTGTACTTAGTGCGTCGCTGCAATGTTGACCACAGCATGCCCCAGCATTATGTTTACTTCAGGTGCAGCCCGAAAGACATGCATCTTGGTTTAGGTTCCATCAATAAGAAAGCGTACCAGCTACCTTCCAAGCATAAAACCTTCCAGATTTAAACTGAATGCCCTTAGCGGCTCGGAAATATCTGTGACGGGCTTTACTAACATCGCCATTGTTTAGCTACCTAGATCCGCATAACTTTCAAGCTTAACGTATCCACTCCCATAAGAAAAAACTGCTACTGTCCCGTACTTTGGTGGCGACGGATGTGTTAACTCCGTTTTGCGCAGAACGTGAAATGAGAAATTAAGTAAACTTATGCGAAATATGGCTCTGCAAAAATCACAACCCGTTGTTTAAAAGAAAAGGAAGAAAAGAAAAAGCTTACAAAATACGAAGCAGCCAATAAAACGAGCAGTTTGAACACTCTGTGATTTGTATATAGTAAAAACAGTATAATAAGCTTTCTCACGCCACACACTCCATCACAATGTCCAAGGTCACACTGTGTCGCAAGACCGACTCTTACTCAAATAACGCAGCTGTGCACCTGCCTGCGTTGACGTCTGTCGAGTACATTGTCAAAGAACCATGTAAGCCTGCTGCAAGGTAAGTGATGTTAACTTATTTTCTTAATTGAAGCTATACGAAACTTACACGTTTTCGTTTTGTTTATACGAAGAACGTTATGGTGGGTACAGGCTTCGGCCTTCAAGGCACTCCCGACTGGAAACGAGAGCAGGCATGTTTTTTTCCTGTGCACGTCTGTCATGGTTAATTAAAAACTTGTGCACAGATTTAGCCTTCAGAGAGCTTTTCGTGTTTCATGTAAGCACAGTACGCACGCAAAAAGCCGGGAATAAATGTACAGTCGTGAACGCAAGAAAGTATGGAAAATCCCAGCGAAAGCGGCGTTGAGGCACCATAAGGGACGTGTTCAGTGTCCATGAAATAAGGTCTGACACGTGGTAAATAGTGGAAGATGACAGGAACATTTTTGTATACTTGCATTTTATGCTGTGTTTCCATTGTCGCGAGAACAAAAGAAAGTACCAAATAAAGGGCTCGACCTAAACATGGCTCAAGCAGACGTTGTAAAGCAATATAACTACACTTGTGAAAGAAATAAACGCGAAGGAGATAAAGAATTGTCTAACGCTTGCAATCCCAATGCGAGCAGCAACGATCAACAGAGAGTCCCTTTTCGAACAACCGATCACCTTCGGTCACCTCCGAGTATTGACTTCCTGCTGTCTAGAAAGCACACGTGCTTGGAGGCAGAGCCATTTATCCCCGATTATCTTTAGGCGAAGGGGCACGACGTGATAGGGTACGGGGCCGTAATTGCCTTAGAGGGGCGCCCTTCAGCGCACACTTCCTAGGCGGGCTTTACGAGTGAGCACAATCGTAAGGGCTGCAGCTTGACCGATTATGCTCTGAACATGCTCTGAAGCCTCGTGGTTTTTGTACACATGGGTTTGTTCTTCCCTTTCAGAGGCATATTCAGGAATTTTTTTCCTGGCAGGTGAATGGGAGGGGGGGGGGCGGGAGGAGACGCGCGGCAGGCTGGCGTCGTCGCCCGTCGTGTTATGCCAGATATACGTGGTACACAGAATATTCGGGCAGGCGGATGTCCGGTGTGCCTCCTCCCCCTCCCTCCCTCCCTCGGTTACGCTCCTGATCTCTTCGTTTACTTAACCATGTAATCACGCGCTTATGATCATTAGCATCACTTATTGACCCGTAAAGGCCCCTGTTAAGGTACCAGCTACCAGCTACCAGCATAAGGGGGTATATGCATAAGACAAAGGGAACGCAGAAACAGTAATTCGAATTGAGTAATCAAGAAAGAAAGAAAATTGAACATTCAGTTGGATACAACAGGTAAAATACAGTGCCATTTAATCATTCAAAAATGTAGTTACAACCAATACACTCAAACAAAAAAGTGCAAAAGAAAAATACATGTAAATCCGTTAGTCTTTGTTAGTATATGTCGAAATTTATAAGGGTTACGTTTGATTACTACGTGGTCAGTTAAACTATTCCACTCCTCAATAGCTATCGGCAAAAAGGCGTTCTTGAAGAATTTAGTTGAGCGATGAAGAAGTTGAAGACTGAGAATATAAAAAGACGGCATGAAATGTGATTTGGTGGCATAAGAAGCGAGTCGCCTAAATATGAAAAATTTAAGTCAAGCTTTTGAAATAGACGCAACCAAGATATTTTTCGGCAATATTCCAATAGATGGGTGTCGAGGGATGATTGATGTTTCTAACACTTTGCCGACACTCGCACTGGGGAGTAAAGAATCAGACTGCGCGATTCTGGAAGGCGTCAGGTAGGCATAAGAAGCTAATAAGACGCTAACAGAGTGACTGATCCATTGTTTATGCCGTAATAGAATGCAGATTTCATTACGCAAAGTTTTGTTTTCATTTACCGACAATGTAACTGTGTTTACAGATGATAACATAACCACATGTGCAGCGTGAACGATTTTTCATTCTCGCCACTAAAATTGCCGAAGTTCTGAGACACAGAAGGCTGCTAATCTTGATGGGAGTGACTAAAGTATGTTTTAAACCTCATAGGCCTCAACTAGAAATACCGAAAAATTAGTCACAATTGAGGAAATGGTGTTCGATGCTGTGATCTCGTATTTCGTATGCTTTCGATCCCACAAAATGAGCAGCTCCCCTCTCATACAACCAATGTCAGGTTGCTCTTTAGAATTTACTACATTAACCCGCTAATTTGCCGAGCATAAGATGTGCACCCAATAGGCTTGCTTGGACACAGCTTTGTCCAGGTGGCAGTTTTGTGCGGGTGATTTATCACCGTGATGGTCATCTCGGTGTAGTTCTGATACTTGAAAGGGCCGTCCAGGGCAATTAATAGCCGATTAACTCACACATGTATTATTGCATTGCACGGTCATTGTCACAAAAGAGCGCGTAATCCAAGTGCGTGCCGGTGTCACGCAAGCCAGCGAAAAACACGCCGTCCCCGCGGCAACTTCAACAGAGGGGGAGAGCGCATACGCCTCAAACAGCAACGCGAACAACGGCGCCGAAACGTCTAGAAGATCCTCGACGAAGCGACGTTAACCGGAGAGAGAGAGAGAGCGAGAGCACACGCGCGCGCCGAGACACCTTCTTACCCGGTGAGTCGCAAGAGATAACTACAGCGTGAGCGTGCGCCAACAGCATGAGTCATCACCCCCCTTGACAACTCTCCGACGGCGGCGGCCGAAGGAACGAGAAAAGACGAGAAGATTCCCAAGCTTTGGCCATGCTACGAGATCACGACTCTGATAAGAATGGTCGAGAACGCCTGCGGAAGCTATATAACCGCCGTGCGAGAATCGTCAGTTGGAGTTCGAGAGTTCAGTCCGCACCGGTGAAGTGATGTAATGTGAAGACCGAGCATCTGCGGAAGAAGGGGATTCCCCGGCAAGCTAGTCGACGGATTCATCGAGCGTCTGCATTTCCGGAAGTTCTTCGAGATTTGCCCCGAGTTACGCCGAGATCGTCCGACTTCAAGACCAACACTGGTGAATACGATTGGACACTTAGTGTTCCTTTTCATTTTGTCCTTTACGTGTGGGACTCTTAGTGCTTGTCGTTAATTATTTTCTTGTGTTTGTTAATACCCATCTGAATTGTATTGTGTTGTGCCTAGCCTAAGTGTGCAAGTGTGTGTGCAACTGCATGCCTTGTGTGAAGAATATATTCTGTTGTGTTTTGACAACTCTGGGCTCTGACTCGGTCTTTGGACAGCAACCGGCGTTCACTGGCGCACCAGAGGGCTCATTCTTAATTGTCCTTGCTTTCGTGGGATTATTTTCGGAAGCTGATAAGTCGGCTTTGGAATTTGGTCCGGCGTCTGCGCCTCGTTCACGGTATCTGTGACAGTCATGAAAAAAGTAGATAAGCCTTGAGGTGGCTTATAGTAGGTTTAATGAATGAGGCGAACACAAGAAGCGTCATTTGGCAGCTTTAACCGAAGGTTGCATGGATGGCCTGTGCAAAAGGGCTCTAAACATTACTCAGCGCTGGAGGAGAAAGAGTGACCAAAAAACACATTCATCAAGCGGTAATTATGTGAGGGACTAGCATTGTATATGTTCGTGGAAGTGGTTGTATATGATGTTATGAGGGCCTGCGCCCATAGCCAGAGTGATAACAAACGAGGTTTGTTCTTAGTCCCTTCTCGAACGCTAAGCTGTACCACTAGTGGCACGCACACATCGACCAAATATATAAGCGTTTATGCGTGGAGACTAAGAGCGTTGCTCGTGGCTGCCGCGAGCGGCAAACTTTAGGAATTATGAACTTCTCTAGCCGAATATTACAAGGCTAGCTTGCACGAAGAGTATCAACAACGGATTTTTAATATTCAATGAAAGTCAAGGGTTGCGCAAAACATTTATTGAAGAGCTAGGTGCGCAATTAATGTACATGCAGATCTCGTTGCAGACCTCGGTGAAAGTTATTCTGATGTACCCCACTACGGCGTACGTAATAATCAGATCATTGTTTTGCACGTAAAAGTCTGGAAATAAATTTTATTTACAGAATTTCTAGCAACCGCTCTGATCTTTGTCAGGTTTCGCAGTCACTTAGACGACAATACTCCGACCTCGCTAACTCCCCTAGGCCACTGGAATCAATTTGTTTCCATAATTCATATCGCAGCGCGCATTGCAGATAACTGTACTCATGAAGCGAAAACTGAGAGCAACGTGTCGTACAATTTTGGTTGCGTAACCACCATTGCGTATAGAGACGCGCGTGTCCTCCTAGCAGAGCAGTCAGATCCTTTGCTAGTTTATGAGGCGCAGTCGTTGCTATGCCTCCCCATCAGTCGCTTTCTTGATGCACTGCTGCTTACGGAGAAAACACATATTTTTTACTTGCAATAGCGGCACAACTTGCCCCTCCCCCCCTCCCCATATTTTAAAGCGTAGCATAGTGTCACTGACTGCCACCTCTTTTTTTACGAGCTCCCGAGACAGCTCAGAATAGGCTATGTGGCTTAAAAGGTCGTTTCGACGTGCATTTCTCCTTTGCAAAAACTTCTCACGTCGAAGGGGACTCCTAGGCCGCTTGTATGCGCACACAGTAACGTCGTTCAATGAAGACGGAGACAGCCGTCAGGGACCAAATTGGGTTTAATGCTTCACGTCCTTTCTTTTGTAAACAAGTGCCTTGCCTTAGTGGTGTTGTTGTAACTCAGGCACGTTATGCGCCTCGGTTTTGACATGGCTCCATACAAAGAAATACAAGCCTTACAGCCATAGAATACTCTCGAGGGTAATGCATTTCCAAGCCGCCATAACAACGGGTGACAGTATTTGCGAAAGGTGCTGAGAACTTTTATGAACGCGTGCAAGGTTGCGAAGCTCCAAATGGGTTGCCTTTACGTTCGGAAGCCATTGACGAAAGCGACAAACGTTTTGTCGTTCTGCGCCGAAACGAAAACTACCGTCGAGGCCACAGGAAATATATACTTACAAGCCATTTGCTCAATTTATCGACTCCGAGGGCAGCAAGGGGACGGAAATATGAGCGGCTGTAGACGACCCTAAGATGACTGACAGTACCAAGAGAGTTAGAATGCCGGGTTGTGCTTTGGTACGTTATTGTAGAGACAGCTCTCCTCGGCCAAATGGTGAATGCATTCCACAGCGTCATACGACCCCACCATTTGTTTAGGCTGCAGCTGCAAGTGGAACTAACGTCGATAGTGTCGGAGGAGGCCTTCTTTCAAGAGTAAAATGTAATTGCAGAAAATGTAATAACATTTGTGCCTTACGCTACTTTAATAATGCGGAGATGGTCTCGTGAGACACATCATGCCGTACAATGTAAAAAAAAATGACATTAAAGACAGTGGTACCACAGCACCGTGCACTAGTTACATAGAGCTAAGGCTGCAATTATAACATTGCTTGCTCAAACGAGATAAAACCACTAAAAAGAAAACCACCAGGGACCCGCAGAGCATGTGAATGACCACATGCACCAAGACACATATGCACTTCCCATGTTTCCCCGTATTTAAGCAGACGCTTCTTAAAACATTTCTACCACTTCATACGCATCAACGTAAATATCGTACAGTATGAGCGAAGCACGGTAGATAGCCCGCTGATAAATGACACTGGGACTTCCGTACGGGAGCCATCACCTATCTTTCTTTATGTTGCTGATGTCAACTTTTCACCCTTGACTACGATTAATCCTTATCAGACGAGCCTTTGGGAAACGCTTGGCTTCACATGGATGAGGCAATGAATATTGTCTAATTTAACAGATGAGAAGAGCGAAAATTGGTTATGTTTCGTCCACAAAGCGTAAATGGCTTCGCTAGTGAGAGGAAAACAAGAAAGAAGGGGATGACGGCAAGAAAATTAAGAAGCGGTAGCTCCGTCAACCAGTACGAGGAGTTAGTGGCGTCTGCGATGTACGCCTGCTGAGGTAAGATTTGTGTTGACAACGGCGTCGGCAGTCGTCAGCATTCTGCGTCGTACACGTTGTGTGAAAGCTACGTGTAGTTAAATTTGACTGCTATCCCACGAAGCCATTTTGCTAACATTAGCGAGCACCGGCACACAAATGACAAAAAAAATCACAGCTTCAAGCAAATATGCGTATATCTTGGTACAAAAGCGCCTTTTCAATCATGCAAATTTTGCATTATTCAAAAGATTTTTCTCTCGCTCCCATTTAATGCAAGATTCTCTTTGTACTAACTCCAATGTAGATATACAGAACGCTTGTAAGATTTTGCAACTAAAGAAACAATATGTTTTATTTTCTTTCTGCATCGCGTCTTGGGCCCTATGAATTCCGTCTAGCCTAAATCAGCAAAGAAAGCGTCTCCTAGCCTTTTCCACTGATCCTCTCGTGCGAGCGTAAAGCGTTAAATTCTGAGAATGAGGCGTGGCGGATTGTGACGTTGCCTTACGCAAGTTCACTTCCATCTGCGCCTTGTCTCAGAGCAATCTTTCTAAAGCGAAGCTTTACGGCAGACAGTTGGTAGGCTAAATCCGATCGAGGATGACGTTATCGTTCTATTCTCCACTTTACTTATGCAAATACGGGAGCTCGTCCTTTCATCCTTTTCTTTTACTCAGTGCACCTCCTGTCTGCTGCCTTGACTCAATGGGCTACTCTTCATTTCTTTCGTGTTTTTTTTAATATTAGCAAAGTCCTCTCTTCTTTTATGCCAAATGCAATAGCCAAACTTGGCATGTATGTCCATATACTCGTACGCTAAGCTGGCTCAGGTAAAGAATAAAATTTTCTGTTCGTGAACAAACAAAAAAAAAAGCATCAGCCAGCGATGCTTCTGCTGACGCTAGAGGCTTACTCGTTATTCGTTCGGACTGATGGATGAGAACCACGGCTCGCGGACAACAACACAAGCGTTCGTTGCGTATAGAAGTGAAGCTATAGACATCTCTTCACTTACCCGACTCCGGAAACTGCCAAACTTTGTACTGTGACACATGGCAGCAGCGAAAGATGGAAGCCTAGGAGGCCTAAAGGAACGTGGAAATGTGACGGAAGAGGGGAAAAACAAGCAAGCTTCGCTTGAAAAACGGGCAGACTCAACTGCTGTGCATCTATTACGTAAAGCGAAGAATTCTTGGCATTCTTGGGGTGATTGCCTCATGAATCATGCGTGTGTGTGCATATGAAGTATGGTTTTCGAGGTATAAATATTAGTATTAAAGAGCAACATGTTATACGAAATGATTTTATTTGCAGTGAATTATTGACAGAGAAAGGGGAAGAGTGGGGTTGGAGAATAATATGCAGAAGAAAAATATTATGTTCAATAGCCTGGCAAGGGAACAAGAATTCAGGATCGCCAGTCAGCCTCTAGAGTCCGCAAAGCAGTACGTTTATATAGGTCAATTACTCACAGGGCACCCTGGTCATGACAAGAAAATTTACAGAAGAATAAAATTGGGTTGGAGTGCACACGGCCGGCATTACCCAAATCCTGACTTGGAGCTTACCACTATCGTTGAAAAGAAAAGTGTCAATCACTGCATTCTACCGGTGCTAACATATGGGGCAGAAACTTGGAGGTTGACAAAGAAGCTCGAGAACAAGTTAAGGACCGCACAAAGATCGATGGAACGAAAAATGTTAGGCCTAATGTTAAGAGACAGGAAGAGAGCGGAGTGGATCAGAGAACAAACGGGGATAGCCGATATTCTAGTTGACATTAAGCGGAAAAAATGGAGCTGGGCAGGCCATGTAATGCGTAGGATGGATGATCGGTGGACCATTAGAGTTACAGAATGAATGCCAAGAGAATGGAAACGCAGTCGAGGACGGCAGAAAACTAGGTGGGGTGATGAAGTTTGGAAATTTGCAGGCGCAAGTTGGAATCAGCTAGCGCAAGGCAGGGGTAATTAGAGATCGCAGAGAGAGGCCTTCGTCCTGCAGTGGGCCTAAATATAGGCTGATGATGATGATGATGACGGACAGACTGGATGTTCATCATTATCATCAGCCTATTTTATTGCGATACCATTTGTATGGACAATTCAAGTGGATTTCTGCCGTCGGCGTCGGCGTTGTCGTTGGCGTCACCGTCGTCGTCGCCGTGAGGTTCCGTATAAAGTCCAAGAGCGATAAAATGGTCGCCGCGCGCCGTATGTGCGAGTGAAAGCGCGCGTGGGACGCGCGCTCTCACGGAGAGCGAACTCATGGCGGAGAGCAAACGCGACTTCCGTCACGCTAAAGGCCGTGGGGGTATGAAAGGGAGGTAGGGGAGGCAGCGCTGTGCTTTGGCACCAAATGCGTATCTTGCAACTGGGCGCAAGGGGAACTGGCGACTCAGTCTCGCACGCGAAATGAGGAAAGCGGAAAGGCAGCGTGGGAGGGAGGGAGGAGGGGGGGGGGCAGCTTTTACTTTGCCAATAACCGAGCTTGTACTTTGCCCGGCTGCGTGCGGCGGTCGCCCGCACCGTATCTTGAAAGCGATCTCCACACGGCTCTGACCTTTGTATGCGCTGTGCATTCGCCGTTCAGTTTCAGTTGAAGCGATAGACCGCACGAACATTCGCTCGCTGCGGCGGCTGCTCTTGCTGCCAGCATTTTGACAGTAATTGTCTGCGGTCATCGAGTGTGATCTATTCACGTTTGCTTGTGCGCGCTGACACCTCGCTTGTTAATTCAGTTAGTAAGCGAATGTGTCCGAGTTTATGCAGCCGATAAAACTACTATCCCTACTCTGAACTGCTCTCTACTAATTTGCTATGACACTCGATGCTTCGCCTTTCGGGGGAAACTGCGACATTTTTTTATCTCCACTACAGGTCGAAGGCCACCCTGCGATCTTGACACTAGCTGACACTGACACTATCTGACACTAGCTAATTCCAGCTTGCGCGGAAGTTATGAAGTGATGAAGTTAGAAGGGCCTTGCAAGACGGTAATGTACAGCGGTGTTTCGAGGAGGTGGAGAGGGCGGAGTAGGTGAAGACTGCCGAGAGTCTGGTCGACAGCGAATCAAAGTACTCTTTCAAAGTTTCGTGAATGTTGTCGCTGATACTACACCGAAAAAGCCTCGTCTACTGAATGGAATCCAACGAAGTACCGAATTGATGATATGTGTCCGTGTAAATACACTACTTTGCTCAGTGACAGCAAAGAATGCTGCTCCGAACAGCGACTCAGTGTGGTGCGATTTGGTGCAGCTGAGTGACATCACTCAGCAACACTGCTATTCGCTGCATGGATGGAGCTTCAAGTTTTCCCGCAAATCGCGTGATGGCATGGAGATAGGCAGTATGGTGAATTAATAAAGCAATCACGAATTTTTAGTCCTGTAGAATGGTTTTGGTCAAAATATTTTATATCCTCTCTTCCTCGAAACAAGTATCCATAGTATGTCTATCTCTCCATTTCAAACGTGTGTAGGTAACCAAGTTAGAAAAAGAATCGCACACTACAATATCGAAAGCTTAAAAATATTAATTAAAGTCGGCACTCCTTTAGGATAGCAAGACTTTTCTTACACGTCTGCGAAGAGGAAGAGGCATAGTGCAATATATATTTAAAATGGAAACTTAACATTTTGATCAGTTATATATATCGTATACTCTTGTTTAACAAGTTTATTCACTTTTAGATCTAGAAGGCTGAGTATATTTGATATTCAGATTTAACAATTTATTTTCGGAAGAAAGATTGTGGAAAACTGGACACATATTGCTTACCTTCCAAAATGAGTTAGGGGTACATCAAAACGCCCTTTGTGCCTGTCTTAAAGTATTTCTATCACTGGCATTTGATCGGCATCTATACACGGTGAATCCACTGTGTTTACTGCCTTATGGCTTCAATTTCTTCCATTTGTAGTGTGTTTTAGCTGAAAGTAATAAAAAAGAGAGAACTATTTTATTCACATAGTTTCGTTCAGCTTTGCATTATATATATATATATTGCCGATATTTATACTTTTCAAGTGCCCTCAGTACGGTGTAGAGGGACTTACTTTCGTGTTGGAAGGCCGTAAACAGCCGCTCGTGTATCTGCCGAGGGCGTAATGTAATGGGCCGTTATGTATCCGAACTAAGCAGGGTCGGTGTTTGGGAAGTGCTCCCGAAACCGCCGGTGCTGGCACGTGATCGCTACTTGCCATGGAGTGAGAGAAACAAGCACCGATATCAGCAGGACGAAAAGAAAACGTGCCGCAATTCGTGAAGCACCAGTGCGCTGTCGGCGGGAGAGGAAATTGGTGAGAGAAAATGCCTGGTGGCATTCTGCGAGGGATGATGCGTCTTCGGAAAAACATGCGCCGAAAGTTATTGCCTCGGTGACGAGCCGTTTGCGCAGTGAAAACGATGCTGCGACAATTTTACGGCGTGCTCGAATCGTGTGATACGTTTAATGGTTCCCCCTTTTTTTTATGACGAAGTAATATCGGCGAAAGCCTAGCTCCCTGCTGTACGCACGTTTGGTTTGCGGGAGGGGAAAAAAAACCTATGAATGGAATACAAACACGCTCTTGCGATTGGTTCATGTATTTCTACGCCAACCATGTATCGTTCTCCGACCATAAAATTCCTACCATCCTAGAGCGCGTACTTTCTGCACAAAACATTATGTTATGCACCCTCGACGTCCAACTGATTGGCATCATGCTCTCTGGAAGCGGCACAGTGAAAGTTGTCGATTGTGTATCGCGATGCAGTAAATTATTCCGTAAATATAGCAAGTAGCTTGGTACTAAGACTGGATATAATTTTATATGACGTTGCGCTCCAGAAATTTGTGCTCTGGACACCCTAAGGCTCGATGTCTGTTTACATTAACTGCATACTGCCAAGGATTCGATAAATATTTGCCCAGGTAGCCCTACGTGAACGCTACAGAATATAGGCGCTGGATAAGTTATTTGACAAAAAACACCTGATAGTTTCAAGAGATTTATTTTATGGAGTTGGGTGGATGATTTCTTTATCTCGCAGATAACTCTACAGGAGGGATTGCGTTTTCAATAAAGTTTGTGGTTTACATGACCATGACGGTTTTGTTACACAAAGCTATATTTTGAGAATTTACGCAGTGGTCCCCGTTTCTACTTCTTCCGTTGAATTGGGCTGTCAACAGATGTAACAGGGCCCTATGAAAGACACTTGCACTCTGCTATACAGGAATAGCGTAGTTCAAATTGCATGCGGTAAAAGGAATAACTGATTAGCACCCAAGCCGAGACCACTTGCAACGTTTCACTGTTTTTGTAAGCGTGTCGCAGAGCTTTTATGGAACAACGAACGCCCTTCCAGTGCCTATCAAGAGCACCTGCAAGCGACGAACACTAACACGTATATCTTTACGGGTGCATAACTCTGCGCATTACCTCGCCAGCGAATCATTCTTGATTTATTGGCTACTACAGCTCTCAAGTGCCACGCCTTAACATAGCTGAATCATATACGAGATCTATTCGCTGGACGCTCTAGATAGCACTCTTTCATGCTCGCAATTTTTCCATTCATCAAGCTTTAACGCGACACATGGCAAATAAATGGCACCTCTTGAAACTATTATAATTTTTGACTGTATATAGAACCATGTCTATCGACAAACAACTGAATCGCGGTCGACAAATGTAATGAAGGAAAGCGGTGCATGGACTGACCTTCTTGCGACTGTTAGCTTAACAGGCTTCTGCTGACGTTATGCTAATGACTGCGCGGGTACTTTACTTTTTCGGCTCTGTGTGGACACCAGAGGCAACAGCGAAACAGTCGAAGAGCTCTCACGAAGCGGGCAGCTGTCCCATAGTACCGAATGGCTGAGTTGGCCGGAAGGGGAACGCGGTGCTGATACGTTTATGTTGGCGCGCATAGTGCTGGACAGCTATCCACTTCCGTTCGGTCTACACCGTCGGACCATACTACGCGAGGAGATGGGTGTCGCAATGACCACTGCTCGCCGTGGTCACTGACCAGAAGGGGAGCCGGGCTGTACGGTAGCCTATTCGTTGCAGTCAGACGCGCTATCGAGCGTCTTTATGACTGTTGCTTCTGTTTTGTCTGGTTGTTTCGCAGTGGGTATCGTAGCTTACCATACTGAGCAGCATATAATTTACTGTAGGCGTTGGTACAAGTTAAAACGTACGTACACAGTACATTGCTAAAGGAAACACCAATTTCGAATTTAGTACTACGTAATTTCAATAATTCTACACGTTTTTAGGAAACTTCGCGTAATCGTAACCAGTGTGGGTGTTCTATGTTAACTTTCAACAGTAGACCATATTTTAGAAGCAGTACGCAAGTTTTTTAAATGTACTAGCCATAGAAACACCTCGTTTACTCTAATTCCGCCAGAACCGTTTGTTGTAATGGCAATGAAGTAGACTAAAAGTGACACGTTGTAACGGCACAAGACTTTCGTTCATTGCTGATTCATGAACTATGTAGCTGTCTGGGCCGACCTCTGCTCCCGAGCTAAGCAGCTTTAGTTGTTCAGATTTAGGATGTACCTTAATATATTGATATTACGAAAAGGATATTTAATTTTAGATAAGGAATTAGTTGTTGCCGGTAAACAGTTTTAGAATCTTTGAAAAAGTCCCTTTGCATCGCGCTACTGAGCGCAAATGAAGAAACCAAGGTCCCCGTGTGGGAGCCGAAAATTCTTTTAATTTCTCATTAAATATATTTTTTCTTTATTTTTGGTTTTTGGACGGCGTTCTCTTTCTCCTTCATAAGTGCAAATATTAGCTTCTTGCAACAGTTGTATCACAGTTCCTTTTTTGACCTGTGCCTATTTTACTTCCCATACACTTTGGAATACCGGATGATTTGGCTAAATACTCTTCATAGCTGTGCTTGCTACAAATTTGATTCACTTCATTTTGATAGGAGGCCCTCTCGCGGTGTTTAAATTTGGGCCTCCCATTGAAAGCGCATCATGGTTAACCTAGAAAATGTTTGTACGTTTATGCTAATAAAGCTAAAACTATTCAGTTCAGTTTAATACAATAACGTGTTGCTTCTAAGTCATCCGTCAAAGAAAAAGGCACTAGAGTATATCTGCTTACTACAGATTAGCGAAGGCAACATAAATAATTTATTTGATAAAAGCTAACAAAATTCCATATATCAATTCAGAAAAGCGTAGCCTTGTTCTCTATATACTGGTCGCGCTTGTGAACTGGCGTGAGTATTTTTCTGCAACCATCAATGAGAAAAGGTTCCAGAAAAGCACTTTCGTTAACTAGTTGTAGAGCGGTTTCGGATCCACATGAAATTTCAAAAATTACAATGAGTCCCTTATACACCCAGGGTCTCTTATGCACCTTTCTAAGACCACTTGAAGGCGAAAGCCTTCAATCAATGACATGACGACCACTCCAAACCCATATTTGCAAAGTCAATTTTGCAAGTCATCCTTATTTCACCAAACTCGAACCGTGACTCAGCAGTTAGTTTTCCTGAGTCATCGTCACTCTGAACCCATATTATGCAGTAATTTTTGCAACTCATCCTTTATTCACCAAGCTCGGACCACGAATCGGCCCTTTTTTGCTTTCTCATCATCACTCTGAAACCACAATTCACAAACATTTTTGCAAGTCAGCATATTTTTTGCAAGTCATCCTCTTTATGACTCACCAAACTCGAACCATGACTTAGCAATTTTTTTGCTGAGTCACTCTCACTTGGACCCTCAAATCTCACATATTTTTGCAAGTCACTTCTCCACTCCATAACTAATTGATTAAATCTTAATGCACGCTTGATTCACCCTATCACTGATTCGTTCACCTTCATTCACTCTGTCCCATCTCGGTTTTACTTCCATCGCACATGGTTTGCTCTATCACTCAAAACTTCCAATTTTCATCCCTCTTGATTAACCCATCACCACATTATTCACCTTCATTCACTCTTAATTCACTCTGATTTACTCTTCATAACCTTAGCTCACTCTATCTCATCATTACCTTTTCTTTGACTCCTATCACCCAACTAAGCCCCTTTAATTCACCATCAATTGACTCTTAGTTCACCATCTATTCCCTCTTAATTTACCTCATTCACCTCTCTGTATACTCAATTTTTATCATTATCATAACCATCGTAACCATACTTACACCCATCACTATCATTAACTCTCGGTTCTTGGCCACTTTTCGGGTTTCTCGACCCATTTTTCCGCCTTGCCATGCTAATTATCATAATTAGTATGCTAACTATCATGACCATTTATCGATATTTATATTCCTGATGAAATTACCTATCAATTGATGTATAATGTTACGGGGTTTATAATTACGTCAAGGAGTTACCAATTTTGTGTACATATCTCTCCGATTTTTCGAACCATTGTTTCAAGGTCACCTCAAAACGAGACATACAAGGCTCTTGCCTTAAAATTGTGCGCAAACGGACATTCCGTCCAATATACAAGTACCTTTCTAATTAAGGTAATGTTTAATATTACAGCGAAGCTGTATGTGGCTAGCCGATTCATCCGTCCATCGCCTGTACGCGGAAACTATCATCATCAGCAATGGCTGTAGCGTCGTCTTCTTCCACAGCTGGCTCGTTTGCGCGCGCAACCGCGCGAACACGCTCGTGCCACTGCTCCCGTGTTCGTCGTAGTCTTCTTCTATATCTGGCTCCGTTGCCTCTCATCATACCAGCGTAGATGTTATCGTAATGGGGAAGGCCGCGTTTACGTGGGTATGAGCCATTGGGGGTATGATTCATTCATTGTCTTGCCGTGACGGACCGATTTAATATTGAAGCAATTTAATTTTCAAGAAGCGCAAGCGTCAATGCGACAACGCGGACTTGCGGGCTTACTGTCAGTGACGTCGTTTTCTTCGTCGCATCCGAACGTGTATGTAACCTCAATAAGAAACACAAAGACGTAACCCCAAAAAGTCACAGGCCTGCGCTGCACACGCAGCACAGTCACAGCATAAGGTGGTGGAGCGGCACAAGAGTAGCTCCAATTTCGGCACCACGCACACCAGATCTTCGCGACAAAGTTTCTTCAGCTCGTTTAGGACCAGTGCGATTTGAACTGTCCGCCCGGCAGTCGACGGCGAGCTGCGGCTTCGAACGCTCTCAGCACAGCAATCTGCTGGGCCCAATGATGTCTGGTTGTAGCCGCGCACGTATCTCTACGATTCGATTCATCAGCAGCGGTTCGTACGTTGCGAGGAGACGTCATAACGTGTACCGAAGAGGCACGGCCCCTGGAAGAGGTATCCAGAATACGTGGCGCACATCTAACATCGGAATCGCGTTGATTGCGCGCCTCGTCTGAATCGCATCTCGTCGTCTGCGCACGTTGCGTTTGCAGGCACCTTAACTAGATGGCGCCACAATACTGGTGGAGGCTCGGGTCGTCAAACGGCGGCGGTGGCTGCGACGTAGTGAACCGGAATGACTATTGGAATGAGCTCATAACAGCTTACGCTGTAATAATTCAGAAATACTTTAATGTGCCATCGGGGTTAACCCAGTGATAAACACTGGGGCCGCACGTTTCAGCTTCGCTGGTTAACCATCTGAACGGAGTGCGTGGGGGGGGGGGGGTGATTTTTTACAGCGTAAGCAGTTATGGGCTCATTCCAATAGCCGTGCCGGGTCGCGATGATGCCGCCGCCCGCGGCATCGGCCACGTAGCCGCTATCGCCGGAAACGCGAAAAAAGTACCGGATTCCCGCCGGGATCTAACCCGCGCCCGCTGCGTGGGAGCCGGATACTCTACCACTGAGCCACGCAAGCGCTCGCTATCGGGTCGCGGAAAATACCCTAAGGCAAACGCAGGGTGCAGACGACTCGAGCCTCCGCCAGTATGGTGGCGCCATCTATGTAGGATGCCTGCAAACGCAGCGTCCGCAGGTGCAGACTGAAGATATGCGATTCAGATGAGGCGCGCAATCAACGCGCTCCCGAGCTGCCGAGCCTCCGCCAGTATGGTGGCGCCATCTAGTTAAGGTGCCTGTAAACGCGGTGCGCCCGACATGTAAGTTGTAGTTGTAAGGCTTGATCGGGCTCCGCAGACTGCTGTGGAGAGAGCATTACAAGCCGTAGCTCGCCCTTGACGCCAGGGCGGACAGTACAGATCGTTCTCGTCAAAGCGAGGCGAACAGACTGCCGCGAAGACCCTGTTGTGCGTGGTGCCCAAATTGGAGCTACTCTTGAGCCGCTCCACCGGCTTACGCTGTGACTGTGCTGCGTGTGCCGCGCAGGCCTGTGAGTTTTTCTATATCGTTGGTGATAGATTACATGCCCGTAGGGAAATAAAATGTGGCTGCAATTGCGCAACAGAACATGAAAGAAATAGCGAAGTCTCTGAGGAATAGACTCATATTGGGGAAAGTACGGTGGGCGCACAAACAACCTGTCTACAAGAAGCGTGTCATTGCTTTTTTCTCTGCAGCATAATTATCCAGGGCGCGCTTACGGAAGTGATTCGTGACAAAGCAACCCAGGTGCTCTGCCTACCGACTTCATCACAGCCTACTTTACGAAATGTTCCTTCTGGCCTCATAGGTCAAGAGTCATCTTTCTGTACGTTTGATCTGAGATCGCTTCAGCTAAGCGGATAAAAAAAAGACTAGGATACAGGCACCGATGCTCAGTATCCTGCGGAAGCTTCTCGTTTTACATCTTTACATCGAAAGGAGGTGAACATGATATGCTGCGAAAGGAGGCACGCGCCACGCCAGCGCTTTGCAAGGCATTCATCTCCATTTAAGGGAATGGAGGCTCTTATATATATATATATATATATATATATATATATATATATATATATATATATATATATATATCATACGATACCAGCAAACAATGACACCAAGGTTTGTGATTGGTGGCGCTGGCTAACACTCCCAGGATTAGTTCTCGTTGTAAACATATCAATGCCCTAGAAAGTGGATGGGAAAACGGCGCCGCGGTAGCTCAATGGTAAGAGCATCGCACGCGTAATGCGAAGACGTGGGATGGTCCCCCACATGCAGCCAGTTATTTTTTCATCCATTTTCATTTCCATTAATTCATCATTTCTTTAATTCAATTAGTAAGTACCAGTAATTTCCCCTGTGTTGTTCTTGGTGTCATTGTTTGTTGGCTTCTTATAATATGATTAATTAAATCGGGCCTCTCGGTTCCCTTCCTTCTGGTTCATTTATATATATATATATATATATATATATATATATATTGTTGCCTGCCTGGAGAGACAGCACGCATTGCACCTGTTCCGCCTCGATGGCAGATTACTGAGCTCCAGGTCACAGGTATTATACTGGGCATGGCGGCTTTGTTTAAATGGGAGTGAAATCCGAAAACTTCAAATTTAAGTGCACGCCGCAAAATAATAAAAAGAAACACAGGCGGTCAACCTTATTCTCGTGTTTACTACTACTGAGTGGCTCATAATCAGATTGTCCGCCCGGCCAAAACCAACCAAGCTACTAGCACTGGTGTCACGGGGTCACGCACGTCAACATTATGCAGCGCAAAGGAAACCTCAGGCCCATTTGAGGCAAAATATATGTATGTACATATCCGTGATCCGCAGCGTTCATTTTGTTAAGAATACTCGTTGGGCTGTTTTTTACGTTAGTAAATGAAAAATCAACGCGATAGGAATGGTGTAGAAGAGACTGTACGCGATAAAAACAAGCCGACTGAAGCCGCGGCTCTGTAGCTGGCTTTAAGCCAACACTAATAAAAGGTCCCAACAGATGGCGCGAAAGCAGGGAGAACGCGGGAAATTTGAATTGAATTACGCAAAACCGTCATTGCATACATTAGGAGTGAGAGGGGAGGGGTAAGAGTTTGAGGGGTGGGAGGGGGCAGAAGAGAGGGTGTTACGTATCAGGGGCGGTAGGAGACTATGTCTATCGACTTCATTTGCAGCGAAGCAAGCAGATATGTAGTCAATTTTTTGTTTCGTATATTGCTTGACGCCTTTCTAACATACCTGAAGCTATTGAACACTTTATAAACTGTAAAGGTACCTTTTCATTCTGAGATCTTCTCCATAGTAGTTTAAGGAACGAGTTTACATTATCTTTTAACAGCGAAACTGTTCTACTTAACCAAAAAAGTGCTGCCTGCGGCCATGCACATAACCTCGCCGAGCTATGACGTCACTGCGTTGCCTAGCAACCACCTCGCGGAGCGGCATGTGCCTCGCCTCCTCTCCGTGCCATGCACTTGTTGCCTTGACATCGGACATTAAGGAGAGGGAAGGAGAGCATGCTCGGGAAAGGGAAAGAGAAAATGAGAGCGAGATAGAGAGAAATTGTAGCAGCACCAACGAGGCTACGCGCAGAGCTGCTGCCGACGCCTCCCGCGTTGCTTAGCCACGCATGCGCTGAAGCAGTAGCAATGACGTCACCTCGCGTTGCCTAGTAACCGCCGGTGCAGGGGCGCGCTCGCTTCGCCCGACACAGACACGGCTTCGCCGAGCACCCGACAGCTGCGCGCTACTGCGCATGCGCCGTGACGTCATCCCAGCGTCTCGTCTGCTGCGCGCCGCCCGTACACTGTGCATAGCTTTCGCCCAGTGTGCATGCCCTTGGCCTAGGAGTTTGCCACAAAAGTGGCCCTAATCGTGTCAACTTTCGCTAGATATCAAGCGGCTAGCCACCAACGCGTTCGGCATCGGCAAGCAACAGCGTTCTTGGCACTGTGCCAAACTTGGTTAGCCTGCCTGCGTTTGTGGTATGCCAGGAACGCAGTCGCTCGTAGGCGCCGACGCGTCCAGCGCTAGTTACGCGAAATGTCGCGAAAGGGAAGGTACCTCTAAAGATGATCGGTCGAGAATACCATCCCTACATGCGTAGTTAAGTTAAACCAAGTTAAGACCTAGCCGCAACCAAGTTATTACCTAGCAGTTGCAGCCAGTAAGAGTTGAGGATCGACAGTTTCGCTCTGCACGCCTAAGCTTTGCACGACCGAGTGGAAACTTGCCCGTTTTTTGTATCCCATATCTTGTTCCACATAATGATGACGTACAAGGTCGTCCAGTGTAACAGGAAACGCCTCATTAGTATTCAGGCTGGTATAACTTCAACATACCTTCTACTTCAGGGAGGAATGTGCCGAATACGACGCCTAATGATGATACCGATAAATGAAATAATCGTTTTCTTTATGTTGGGCTGAATATCAACTGCTATAGGCTCTTGAATACTAATGAGGTGTTCACCCTAAAAGTGGCGGGCCCTGTACGTACCATGTGCTTATTCAGAGGGGTGTATAACTTCTGAAAACGCCCAAGCAAGACTGAAATGGAGATTCGATTGTTTTTCAAAAGTACGTTTTAGTTCGGTGATCATGCCACTTTATGTTATGTTACCTGAAGAGCATTTATGATCAAGGTGATTCTCAGCCACGTTGGTATCCACGTTTAATTAGCTGTTAAGCATCTTTTTCTGTTTTCTTTGAGATGTAGGGTTGCGTTGTATGCCGCTCATTTTGCCTTTATGCATGGTTCGCTTGTCTGTCATTGGTTACTATCATCTGGTGCTTGCAAAACTGTATACAGTCCATGGCCATGCACCATTTGTACTCATTTTTATCCATTGTAATAAATGCCATGAAATGAAAATAAAGAACAGCTGCTGTGAGGTAGAATATTTGACTGGAATCTGTGGATCAGGAATAAGAATCGTCCCTGAGGCGCTGCGACTTTCTTCCTTATCTTTTAAAATTCTGGCACACTTCTCTGGGATTCCAATGGTCTACACTGGCGGCCATAAAAAAATGCAATGTTAAACTGGGCGGTAATGTAGCTCCACTCAACGTGAAAGCTTGGGAAGTGCGGAGCAGTGATTCACCGGTGTTTACCTTGTGTTTTCTTTGTCTTTATCTTGTTTTATCCTGAATTTATCTTGTGCTTAGCAATCTATCAGCCAGTTTTGACACCTGCGCTAAGGCACAACTGGTGGGAAACCGCCACGCACATGGAGACAAAGCTATGCTGATGATAGAAGCGATTTTAACGAATTTCTGGTAATTAATGCGCTAAATAATGCTTGATTATTCCTGTCTTAAGTTATTATGGATCATGTTAGTTTATTTAGAACAGGTGTTGATCCATTCTGCACTTGTTTTGACCCTGTTCGGAGCACTTAATTTTGAGCGTGATCACGCGACAGACGCCGATGCCGACACACCGGGCCCCTAAAGTACTTCCCACTTAAAAGACTAGCGCAGTGAGCCCAAAACGACTATTGCTATAAAGGAACTCTCCTTTCATCGACTACGCGAACCGCTAAAGATATATATATATATATATATATATAGGTCGGTCCACCGACCGAAACTGTTGGGAAAATAATAAACCTAAGATAACCGCGAAGTTGTGCTTCTGATTTTCCTAAATATGCTTGGCCCATTGAAAAATCCAGTTACTACTATATATATACATATATATATATATATATATGAGATGCGAAAGGCAGGGAGGTTAACCGGAAGATAGATATCCAGTTGGCTACCCTTAACTGGGGAAAGGGCAAGAGGATCACCGAAAACATGAAGAATAATTCCTATCGTACCCCTCAGTACATTTCGCAAAGAGGAAAAACAATAGGTCGGTGGCTCTCTACCTTTTTCGCTTATAACGGAGCGATATGGAACTACTATAGCGATGTAATTATAGCTCGATTGTACATATTTTACTGCAGAATTTTGGGAATAACGATCACAGTTTTCTTACTTTCATGTCACAAGATGTCACGTATAAAGCGACAACTCTTCTGCCATCGAGTACTTGAAAACACTATCATTCGAGCCACTCCTGTATGTATTTTATGTACATGTACAGGTATTGTTTGTCTACGCCGAGTGCCGCTATTATTGCGCATCGTTGCTTATCCCGCACGATAGAAAAGCCAGAAGCAGCTATACAGTGGCTACATCGTAACATATCTCTGCGCAGGACAATACTGTATATAGGGGGTGATCATTTTTAAGTTTCCTGGAATTTTAAAACTCGTCTGTCGCAGCTAGGATAATTTCAGTCCTTGAGCTGGGTTATTCAGACAGGCGGACATTACTTGCACGAGCAATCGGAACTAATTACCTTACTAATTAATTACTTCATGGCACCTATTGCAATTTAACGAGGTGTAGCCGGTGAGCTTGACATGAACTGCCAGAATCACACCAGTCGGAGATATGCGCCATTAAACACGCTGTAAAAAATTCACTGTAGTTCGACTTACATTTTCCAACAAAACGCTCTTTTATGCATTGAAGCAAAAATTAACTGGAACGCCCATGTAATTCATCCCACACTTTGGGGAAATAATATGTCGAATGATATCGTGCAAGTTGCAAGCAGCTAGAATTGGAGATTGCTAGGAGAGGCCTTCGTCCTTCAGTGGACATAAATATAAGGAGCAGCAGCAGCAGTAGCAGCAGCGGCTGCTGCTGATGATGATGACCATGAAACTGGTGTCATCCTGGAGATTCAGCTCAAGCGGATACGTCTGTCAAACAATTCGCAGCCATTTACACATGCCGGAACGTGCACCGCGTTTGCCGACGCCATCACATGACTGCTGAGAGAGTATACCCCCCGTATTCATAAACGCTCCTCGACTTGAACTTGACTTGCCACCGCTTTGGGCAGCGCGTTCGAAACGCGTTGAAGGTAAGGCGGAGAGGCCACAGCGTCTTACACCAGCTTCTTACACGGGCCGTAACGCGCTAGCACAAACGCGTTAGAAACGCGCTAGAAACGCGGCCTTTCGTTAATGTTGGGTATTTATTGCCATCGTGGTGCGTGTGTCCATGTCCGCTTCGTGGCGTAGTGCGCTAACGCCGCGCGCTCGGAAGCGAGGGGTCCCTGGTTCGATTCCGCGCTACGGACACAACTTCGGAATTTTTGTAGCGTTAGCTACACTGGCCTAGCCAAGCCTGTTTCGCGCGGCACATCAAGAGCCGTGCTGCGCATGCGCAAGGATCAGTGATGTCACACGGCTTGCGCACCGGAGCTACCGGAGCCGGCACCTCTCGCGCACTCCGCCGCCGCCGGTCTGCGCATTCCAGAGGAGTGACGTCGTAGCCGTGATAGACGCACTGGCGCCGGCGCGCGCTCGCTGTGCAGTCGCCGTCTGACACTGCGCTGGAGCCGCGGCGCTTCTGACTGGCGTTTGCCAGTGTGGTATAGCCATGGAGAAGGAGAGCGCAAATGCTGCTCAACAGCACAGAAGAACGGAGAAGCTTGACTCATAAGAATAATCTTATCTTAAGAATAATCTTAAGAATAAGCTAAAAATAATCAGCTGAACCTTTGCTAACGCTGACATAAATATAAGGAGCAGCAGCAGCAGTAGCAGCAGCGGCCTGCTGCTGACTGATGTATGACCATGAAACTGGTGTAATCCTGGAGATTCAGCTCAAGCGGATACGTCTGTCAAACAATTCGTAAATTGCCGTATTGCCGTAAAGTAATTAATTAAGGAGTGAATTAGTAAGTTTTAACAGGCCGAGCTGTTTAGGCTCTTAAGCCGCGTAGTGCGAACAAAAAACTGCGCCTGGCGATAACTCACCGCACGTTGCCTAGCAACCACATCGCGGTGCGGCATGTGCTTCGCCTCCTTTCCGTGCCGTGCACATCTTGCCTTGACATGCGACGTTAAGGAGAGGGAAGGAGAGCATGCGCGCGGCGTGCGCTATGGTCGGGAGAGAGAAATAAAAAAGGAGAGCGAAAGAGAGAGAGAGATGGAGACAAACAATTTGTTGACGCCCCAACGAGGTAACGCGCAGATATCCTGCCGACGCCGTCCGCGTTTCCCTGCGTTCGCGCCGAACGCGCGCGGTGTCCGTGACTGCAGCCGGTGCCTCTGGCGGCGGCTCAACAGGTTTCGACCAGCTATGCCCCGGCAAGTGTGGAGGCGCAGCTTGGCCGTGACGTCACCGGAGAGATAAAGCTCGGAGCCGCCTGCGACGGCGGCAGAACTCTCGTTTACTCTGTGGCGAGTACATGTAGCCTTGACATGGGACGACCAAAGAAGGTCCGGACACCCGAAGAAGCCGCTCATCTTGAAGCACGTCGCGCGATTAAGCGAGAATCTGCGCGTCGGCGGCGAGCCGATTCAAAATACCGTGCCTAGCAGCACTTAGGATTTCCTAGCAAAACTTAGCCAAGCCTAGTAAAACCTGGAATAAAAGCTACGTGGATTACCAGCTCCGCTGTTTACTCCAGCCTTGCACCACTAGTGCAAGCTGCCCACATTTTTTTGTTAATAAGGTGTATATGTGTTTCGATTACTCGTGGTATAATGTCTGCCTTTTCGAATTAATCCAGCTCATTGAAAAGAATTATGCTTTCAGACACACGCGATGTTTAAAAATTCCCGATAGCTTAAAAATGATCAGCCCGTATAAGCGCCGTTGTCAGCGTGCGCAAAACCCATTACGAGAGCCATTAGTGCGTTTGGATGGCCTCATGTTGTCAGAAATTCGTCCTCTTCCGCCAGTGTTATTCGCTCTCTATAGCTTTAACATCATGGTCTCGTTTTGTGTCCTTCCATTTCTAATGGCAAATGCGTGGCTATTTGCTTTGAATTTAAACTGCGTCGCCACGTGTCGACCCCAGAAAGCTACCCTGCTCCAATTTAAACTACTTTACCAGGTTAGCATGCTGACTAGACAAAAAGGAAAGAAAGATGTGAGCCATTTAGATTTCCTTGACCACTACCGGGGCCACTAACTCATACGCGGCTGTTTACATTTTAGCTTTGGGTATACTAGAACTATGAACTTTTTAAAGCAATGCTTTACTTGATTTTTCCCAGGGTATGGCGTTTGTTGTCGTTTTCCCGCTGGATATATGTCTGGATGCATATGGACTGTCTGGGTGACTGGCTATGTGCCCGAATAAACAACTTATTGCAGGCTGCTGTATCACCGAGTACACAACTTGTGTCAATGGGCCTGTGCCAACCGGTATGCGGTCAAACATCTTCTTTCTGTTGTTTTACGTGCCAAAACCAGTTCTGATTATGAGGCACGCCGTAGTGGAGGGCTCCGGATTAATTTTGACCACCTGGGGTCCTTTAACGTGCACTACAACGCAAGCACACGGGTGTTTTCGCATTTCGTCCCCATGGAAAGGCTGCCGCCGCGGCCGGGATTCGATCCCGACACCTCGTGCTCAGCAGCGCAACGCCTTAGCCACTCAGCACTGCGGCGGAATATGTTGCCAAACAGAACAATTTCGGCATGTACCAGTGGGTATATGGACCCATTGTCGCTTAATCCCGCACAATGGTTGCGCCACGGTGACAAAAGGGGTATGAAGCTCTAAATGTATTTAGTTATGAGCCGTCTTTCTCCGAGCTTACACCTCTCACCAACCTTCTTTCCTCGAGAAGCATCATACATCTCCCTTTATCGTCCTAATAGAGACAGCTAACAGCCAGAGGAGACGAGGCTGTGCTGGTGTCATCCGCTAATGCCTGGTAACTTAAACAAGCTTCGAGTCATTTACGTTCCAACGTGGCTGAATCTGCGTTATTTTTTTCATTTCATCTGTTACATTACTTGAATTCCAAGAGAAGTTTGCTTGCGAGCTATACTGCTGAAACACGTTACACATATACTGACCATATTCTCTTTCGTTTGTGACCCCGCTGGTTCTCGAATCAGTGTTGCGTGTGCAAGGCAAAAAAGAAAATACAATATGGGGCTTTACGTGCCAAAACCACGATGTGATTATGAGGCACGCCGTAGTGGGGGACTCGGGAATAATTTTGACCACCTGGGCTTCTTTAACGTGCACCTAAATCTAAGTACACGGGTGTTTTCGCATTTCGCCCCATCGAAATGCGGCCGCCGTGGCCGGGATTCAATCCCGCGACCTCGTGCTTAGCAGTCCAACACCATAGCCACTATAAGCAACCATGGCGGGTAAGGTTTTAAAAAAAAGTGAAATGTGAGACGTATCAAAATGCATAATGAATTTTATTATCGCGTGTTAGCATTAGTTATATAGCCAGGTAAAGTTTGCATGCTTTTAAATTTCGTATTTTTCCAAAGCTGACGTAAAATGAAAACCAAATGAGACGTAGTTGCAAGTAGTTATCCTTGTTGAATGGAAAAGCGCAAGTTAATTAGTTGGCAACCACTTGACATATAGCTAAGCTAAGTTATTCCTAAGAACGTCTCCCCAAGACCTCCAGATTGCAGATGCTGAAGCTCGCAATAAAGAAACGTTGTTTTCGTCGCAGGTATTTCTAACGTAGAAGAGACAAGCATTGGTTTATCGGCCCATCGCTATCTCCGGCATCACCCACGCCGCTGATCTAATCCCTATATACAACTTACTACCTTGCAGCAACTTACTTAATTACGGGTGCTGCAAATGTGAATTATGACAGGCAACAAATCTTATTTATTAGACTTCACAAATAACAATGAGCATCGCAACAATCTCGTTTCTGAAAGTTTTTAAGCGTAATAAGAATTTTATCCATAGCATTTCTTTTCCGCAACATTAATTCCAAAAGGATGGAAGTAGACGAAAGCAACCTCAACTACCTTTCGGGCCCACGAAGTTTATGCCGATCTTAAGTCCCAAGGTCCCGATTATTATCACTCAAAGCTTGACTGACCCCTCCCCCCCCCCCCCTCCCCTGCCTCCCAGCGTCGCTGAAGAATCTGAAAGCGGATTTCCCTGCAATAAGTTTGAATAAATTTGTGGAAGCATGGCCACCGAGCGCATATGCAATGGTACAGTGGCTAGCAATGGCTACAGATATACGTTGTGGAGCCATCGCGAATTTTCACACGCATGCGGGAAGTGCGCACGAGAAACAATAAAATTTTGGAGGACGCTTAAGCTTCACTTTTAAGAGTGGAACGCGATAGCATTCAAAGAGCCCTGACTGCTTCTCACGGTTCCCGACGACTGCAGCTTATGCAACCATAATGGTTACTGGCAAACACTGGCGGCGAACGCTATGCACATAGGAGAGCCTTATTGTAGAAACGCATCCTCTTGCGTGGGCCGATCCCGGAGATAGTGCACAACTGCGCCAAAGAAATTGCATCATTTTCTGAGGTTCCCGTGTTTGTTTCACACTTTTAATATTTCAGCCTGAGAACATTTAACATAAAAGGCACGCGCTGTGGTTGTTTTGTTTCATGACATTTGTTTGTGCATTGTCATTCTCAAAATTCCGAGGAATACGTAGCTTTGTCAAGCATCTGAGACAAGGTATGAGCAACATTAGGGATAGAATGGTGTGGCCATATAACCCGCATATACCGCACGTCATATATGAAGGCGTGGCATATGCATATACCTAAATATATTCGAAGGGCCTGCATGGTTGGGGATGTTTTTCTCCGCAACTCCCCGACATCGCACGCCGGTTGCCGACACCGGATTTTGTGCGACACGGGGTTAAAATACATGTTTATTCCAATCCCGACATTCTATAGTACATGGGCTATGTAAATGTAAAGCTGCACTGTCGTTTCGTTGAAGCATTTCATTCCCGTTCAGTCGCTGTCAGGTAGAAGCGAGGCCGGCACCCCTGATAAATTATTTCCTGGCGTGTGGCAAGTCTGTACTGCCCCACCTCGCATAGAGAAAATGCCTGAAAACGAAGGGAAATGTCTGTTTGTGCTCATGATCTGTCTGTGGTACGACTAAGTAGCCTTTGTTTTATACGGGGATAAAAGCGGTGGTAAATAGTTAAGCATGCACCATCCTATACTCAGCATGTTTTAAAGTTAAACTGCGCGAAATAATACAATTGTGTTGTTTAGCACATGTAACTGTTGTTACGAGAATTGGTACCTCCAACGTTTGGAAAAGGCTCATCTGGGGGCGCAATACAATAAATTGTTCCTTGTAATGCACAAACATGGTTATACGCCGAAATAAAAAGAAGTGAAAGGTGAAAGAGAGGCAACTAGGCTGTAACCAGATGAAAAGAAAAGGCCGGACGCAGTAACCGGGAAAAGCTCTTCTAGCCAAAGCACCCAAGGCTGTCAAACGGGCGGGCGCGCTGAACTTCGCTTCTTGATGCCAGTGAGAATGTGAAGACGTGGGAGTACAGTTTGACACGGCAGCGAGAAGACGGGCACCGAGAAATTGAGACCCGCCTTTCCGGAAAAGCCTGACATCGTCTTCCATCAGCTGCACCTCCGCGTTCTTTGATATCGAAAAAGCAGGTGGATGCGGCAAGAGCCCTTGATCCCCAATAATCCCCAGCCGACACGATCGGACGCGAACTAGCCCTGCGCTGTCATTGCTTTAGCCAAGTGCACGGCCTCGCACGCTCTCGGGACAGGCTGTCAGAGTAAGCATGATCGACAACGGCTTTACGAGGGGTGACAGCCAGCCTTTGAGGGCTTGGGTCAGCCGTAATTCTCTGTGCTGCCCTTGTGCCAGGAGGCCATTTCCGAGAACCATCCGCCGTTACGCAATTGACCATGAATATGCTTCGGGTTAGTGTTTTTCTGTGCGCATAAAGGCACTTAAAACGTGCAGAATTGGGTGGGAATCTGGACTGTATTCGCCACGCAAGCCTGTTTAGCATTGGTTGGTTTAATCATCTCAACGAACATGTCCTGAGTTGTACTGCTTTCTGGGATTCGGCAAAGATCAACGCGGCTGAAAATCGGTATGGGAATCACAAAAATTCGACAAGCTAATCACGTACGATTTCTTGGCGTACTGTTTGTCTCCCGTTTATATGTGCATATACTGGCGAAGTTCTGTAGCTACCTTCGGTTCGCCACTCAAACCACTCCTTAATGCGGTGAAAAGAAAGATTGGTGCACGTTGAGGAAGTCACGCTTCTACGATGTTATTCTTGCACTCTGCATTGATGATGTACAGCGCACTTCTAGAGCTGCCTTCTATATTGCCCTCAAAGTCCCAGTACTATCATCTGGAGTCACTGCAGCGGAACAGCTTTAGTACAGCTCTTGGTGTGCCGTTGACCGGTGCTAGTAATAAGGTTCTGCACGAGTCTCACTTTTTCGCCCTCCGGTTTTTTTTTTTTTTTTTGTCTTTCAACGAGTGCTCTCGCAGTTTTGCCGCATCATTTGGAGTAATCCAAGCAGACTTTTCCTCCAGAGGCCGACTGAATGTCGTGTTTTGTGACAGTCAACACACTTCATGTACTTGACCATGCAGTTTCCTAAAAAAAAAAAAAAACTGAAACATCCTAAGTCCTAACGGGGGAAGAGAGGGCGGATTTCCAGCTAAAAACTCTTAACATTAGGAACAAGCGCCTTATATAACGTGACAAAAACAAGATCACTGGTGCACTAACACGTCATCGGTATTTCAATTGAACTGAATTTAGTTCTTTTTTATTTCAGACAGCCATTGTCGAGGTGCCTGGGACTAAAGGCATCATACTGCCCTGACGTGGTCCCTCTCACCTCTCGACACTCACGTGATAGAGGGTAAGAAATTGACAAGGTGACATACATCAGCAGAACCAGTTTTTCCTAAGAATATGCAAGTACGGAGGCAAAGGCTCCAGTAACCAATGTGAAAATAAAAAGTGGCATTCTCGCCCGAAAGGCGAAGATCGATTGCGATAGCAAATAAGTGTACAGTTACAGGAAGTAAGGATAGTAGTTTTATCGGTCGTATAAACTTGTAAACAGGCATACTGTCTAAATTTACAAGCATGGTGTCCTCGCGCGCACAAGCAAACATGAACACATTTCACTCGACGCCCGCGGAAACTCACTGTCAAAACGCTTGAGCGAGGAAACGCGGCAGAAGCAGCGAGCGAATTGACCTTCGTGCTGCGGCTCGTATCACCGCGAACTAAGCCGAAAACACAGCGCTGGTCGGACTCTGTCCCCGTCGCAGACGGCTGTCACAACACAGCGGCCGCCAAGGCCGCCCAGAGCGTACGACGCGCGGCGACGATTTTATTGCCCTTGGATTTTATACGGATCCTCACGGCGACGGCGACGACAACGCCGATGGCATAAATGCGCCAGGAGTATCCGTATATTTGCTATCACATTAAAATAACAGTCAAAGTGGCATGCATCAACAGCGGCATACAAAACAATGACCTAGCTATAGAAGGGAACAATACGCTCTGGCTAATTGACGCTGAAACAATGGTAAAAGTACATAAATGTTAGAATAAGAGCATGTAACTAAGGAGTACAGGATGCATGCGTGAATGCAGTGGCAAATATCTACAAAGATTCCACAGCAACCTTGGTTCTACACAAGAAAAGTATAAAGTTACCTATAAAAAAAAGGGGTCAGGCAAGGAGACACAATCTCTCCAATGCTATTCACTGCATGCTTAGAAAAAGTATTCAAGCTCTTAGACTGGGGAGGCTTAAGACATCTTGTGCGCGGTTTTAGTAAATAATGAATTGTTATGGCAGACAGAACGACGCTAGCCAGGCGTCGCGGCTGTACATGAAAGATGCCAATACAAAGCCACCACATCTCGACATACCCATGCATAAGTCAGCCAAGAAGCGCCAGCTTTCCCTATTAGAGCTATTGTGTAAAACGTTCTAAACACGATAACCTTTATAACTGTGCCCATTTTCACGTTTTATAAGATCCAGCGGTCTTTGCCTATCAGAAATAGTAAAGGCCACTTGGACTTGGATGTTTTGCTTATTTTGTGTTGTCTGAAAGTAGTGACACGTGTACTTATCCGTTTTCTGGCGACTGTGTTTCACCCACTACCCGCCGTGGTTGCTCAGTGGCTATGGTGTTGGGCTGCTGAGCACGAGGTCGCGGGATCGAATCCCGGCCACGGCGGCCGCATTTCGATGGGGGCGAAATGCGGAAACACCCGTGTACTTAGATTTAGGTGCACGTTAAATAACCCGAGGTGGTCCAAGTTTCCGGAGACCCCCACTATGGCGTGCCTCATAATCAGATCGTGGTTTTGGCACGTAAAACCCCATAATTTAATTTAATTTTTTTTAATTTTCACCCACTAACTCGAAGTTAGCGCTCAGCTGAGATGCGCCTGCATGATTTGGAACTGACTAGAATGTTATCGTTGATTATATTTGTTGTGTATGTGCTCGCCCAACTTTCTGTTATCAGATTGTATGCGCGACACGAATTGGGTAGCGCTTTCTGGACGGCACGTGGGCAGTTATTTCGCTAGAACGTTCGACGATTCATGTATAATAGTCGACGCGCTTTACCCGCAGATCAAATTTTTGACGATTGCCGACTGTGCTCACCTCTATCATTGTGCTTGACTGTTGCTTGTTTTTTCTGTGCACAGGTCCGCCCAATGAAGAGTTAATTACTGATTTACCATTCTCGCTCCTGTGTTCTTCACCGTCACTACAACGTGACAATATCATCAACGTACTAATCTTCACAGGGACAATGTACACATAATTTCAGCGCCAGACACGTGCTGCAGCATGGCACCGGCACCGCAATTACCTTATATAGCTCGGTCCCGTAAATTGTGCTCTTAATATACATATGTCAACTTTAGGATGAATGTAATGTATTCGAGACACCATTATTTAAGGTAAACAGGGCCGGTTACCCCATAAGAACGAAAAACGTGCACACTTGTAACAGTTATCGTGGTTAGAGTCTACTGCAATCACAAGGTAAAACCAATGTTACTGCTTGCATTGTCGATGTCAAGATGTTATTTCTTGGAAGCATACAAAACTGATTAAGCTAAAACTTATCTTTCTTTTATTGTAGCAAGTATTTCGCGCCCACAAATGAGTCATGCCTAAATGAGAGTCCCACAAAGCAATAAATATTTCAAAACAATTTTGCTATAGCGTTTCAAAAAGCCTCTATTTTGAATACAACAATATGTCCACATCATACAAAGTTCTATGCTTTCACCGCAACAAGAACACTGTGCCCGACATTCTCCGCATGGCCACTAATAGTTTGGAGAGAAAATTCTTGAATAACATAAAGACTAAATTAAATCCTACGGCTTTGTCAATGCCAAATGAAAACACGCTTTCGCTCAAGGTGTTGGTCGAGTCGACACACGCACGCAGACTTAGGGCTAAGCACGTCGTTGGTCAGTCTGAAACAACAATCCTTTCTACACACTACTTAATTCCTCGTGGCTTACTTTGCACGGGAAAATATTTCTGGTTCATCTATGGAGAAAGCAACAAAGATAACACGGAGAAAATCGCTTCGCTGTCAGCGGTTCCCTAGAATCCCTGTAATCCTCTCGTACCATCCTGAGGAAGTTTGGCCCGTCGTGCGCAGTGTACCTTACGATATGGCAAGCGCCCAAGCAAGACAAGAATTTATTGCTGTGCGTAGTCTAGAAGTTTGCTGCGTGGATATCAGGTTCGTGGAACGTGGGAGGGGAGACGTGCGGCCATACGCGTTTTTTTTTTTTTTGTCCCCAAAGGACCCGTTTGCAGGCAGCGTAGTCAACTTAGAACACACAGACGTAGCTATGCCAGGTGCAAAAAAGCGAGGATCACCGGCGGAACTAGCAAAAGTGAGCGCCGAGCCTTGGGACCATATCTTATACCCAGCAAGGCCGCGAGGTAGAATGGTATTAGTCAAGACGAGCGCTAAAAAGAAACAATAGGTGAAGAATACAGCCTCCAGTGGCTACACATCGCTCGTAATTTAAGCATCGTGCTGCCATAGACGAGCGCAGGTGGTAATAAGAAAAAACGAAAAGCGCAGATTCATCGCTATGTTGAAATCTAAATAATGTGAAGTCTGTTTGCGTTAGCCAGGTCACAGTGGTATAGTAGATGACACCTGCACAGTCTAGTTTTTTGTAGCTCTTGGCTCTCGTTGTAACGACGACGAAGGTGATCTATTATGTTTATCGACGGAAGAATGGGGCTGAGAGGTGTTTCCACACAGAAATACAGCGCACGTCTAAGTACGTTTAAGGCCTGTATACCGCTCGTGTCATAGTAGAACGTACCGATTGTAATGAACTGGCGAAGAATCAGAGCATATATACCCAATGGCAGATACTAGATGGCCAAAGTCTGTTGTCTGTTCGGCAATAAACTTTATTATCGGGAAACTCAAAGATAAGAAATTTAGGGAACTCCAGGTTCACTATCACCTCCTATGCCATTCAGAGGTAAGTGGATTGTAGACGTACCTGTAAGCTGACATGATATGTATCAATTTTACGTGATGATTTATTATTTTATTATGCACAATGGAAGCATGTTAACTGGCGGAGGGGAATTGAAAGCTTCACCTTAAATGAACTTTCCGAGAATTAGTCACTACAATAATCGCTCTTTGTCGACTACGACAAAGTAGTCCTTAGGGCAAAATAAAGTTTCTTGTCTGTCTGTCTGTCTTGGAAGAAGCAGTTCTCTATAACTTGCATGGTGTCGTGGCGTATAGTTCTTGCAGAGTCGGCAAAAAAGCTATCCCAATGTACGCGCGTCGCGAAACAATGAACATAATATTAACGCTAATAGTACTTGGTTTTAAAAAAGGGACATCGCCGTTTCAGTGCTCGTTTATGAGTAAAACAATTGCTTCTAGGAAGCGTCGATAGTTTTTGACGCTGCATGAGCTCGCTGCGTATGCCAGTCGCGCCTAATACCGGAAGTGTAAGTGTTCACTCGTTCTGAAAAGAAAAATAAATATATTAAATTGTGTCGCAATTTCTACCTGTTTCTTTTCTTACGTTCTTTTGCCCTCCTACTAGGATCTAGCTCATTCTCCCCACTGTTCTTTGCAGAGTAGCACTTAGGCGAATACTTCTATGCCGGCAAACCTCCCCGCTTTTAAATAAAGAGCTATATCTCTCTATATGCGTACACTAGATTGAAATGAAATTTTGGAGTCCTACGTGCTGAAATCGCTATCTGATTAGGCGGCATGCGTAGTGGGGTGATCCGGATTAATTTGGACCACTTGGGAATTTAACGTGCACCCAATCTGCTTTGCAAGAGCATTTTTCGCATTCCGGCCTCATTGCGATGCGACTGCCGCGACCCAGACTGAACACTTGATATCGTGTTCAGCAGAGCACCGCCGTAACCACTGAGTGACATCGGCGGGTGCACATGGTGCTTACATGGTGCAGGTCGCACGGGATTCAGTACAAAGGCCTTCGTTGCTGATAGCATAACAATCTCTGTTAAGTAGAGATGGAAAAAAAAGAAACATAGGAAGTCCATTGTAAATGAACTTCCAGCTACTCCGGCTTCCTAATGAATACTTTGCTCAAATAGTCGAGCCTCAGTACTTTTGTAAATAAAAAGTTTTCACACGCACACACAATTAGAGCATGATTGCAAATCGAGCTCGAGTACGCGTATGTGACATCGTCATATACGTGCCAGGAAGAAGGAAGGAGGCAACGTTACGAGCCGTCGCGGCTGGTAGAGCGGCCGTTTCTGCATACCTCGTGAGGTGGTCTATAGCTACAATTACCCAGCGATTGCCAGCAGCTGTGTATGGCAGAGGCCCGTATAGGTCTATTCCAACCCGGTCAAAGGGTCACGAAGGGCACGGCAAAGGTTGCATTGGTCCAGAAGAGCGGCAAGGATCAGGCTTGCGGCGTTGACATTCTGTGCAAGAGCGAATGTACTTTTGCACAAATGTGTACATACCGCGCCAATAAAACCTATGACGTAGTCTGGTGTAAGTCTTGAAGAGACCAGCGTGTGCACACTGAGCGTCGGCATGGAAAGCGGCACATACATCAGTGCGGAGCTGCCGGGGTATTACAAGCAGCCATTTGCGGCCGTCGGAACTGTAGTTACGGCGATAGACGATTCCGTCGCGGATGGCGAAGTGTCAAGCTTGTCGGCGTAGCGCTCGGGATCGTGGGCGTTCAGGTGAATCAGAGATGTAATCTATCAAAGATGAAATCCAGGAGTCCTTGCGCTGCTCCAAAGTCATGTCGACAGAAGCGAATGGGGGAAGTGGGACGGAGACGCTGACAATGTCGGCGTGGACAGGCGAGCGCGAAAGAGCGTCGGCATCGGCGTGCTTCTTGCCGGAGCGGTAGACAACTCGGATGTCGTACTCTTCGAGCCTCAGTGCCCACCGGGCTAGGCGGCCGCAGGGATCCTTGAGGGACGACAACCAGCAAAGTGCGTGGTGATCAGTAACGACACCAAAAGACCAGCCGTACAGGTATGGACGAATCTTCGTAATGGCCCAGATGATCGCTAGACATTTTTTTCCGTGACGGAATAATTCGCTTCAGCTTTCGTGAGTGTGCGGCTCCCGTAAGCAACAACATATTCTTGGCAGCCGGGCTTTCGCTGGGCGAGCACAGCGCCAAGACCAACGCCGCTAGCATCCGTATGGATTTCCGTTGGAGCAGTTGGATCGAAATAGCTCAGTATCGGTGGTGTTGTAAGCAGGCGACGTAACGTCGCGAAGGCCTCGTCGCAAGCCGAGGACCACGCGGTAAGATTGGGGTCTCCCCGAAGTAGCTCTGTCAGCGGTGCCATAGTCGAAGCGAAATTTCGAATGAAGCCGTGGAAGTACGAGCAGAGGCCAATGAAACTACGCAAGTCTTTTAGAGACGTTGGCCTTGGGAATTCTTTAACAGCACGGAGCTTTGCGGTATTGGGGAGAACGCCGTCCTTCGACACGACATGTCCAAGAATTGTCAGCTTGCGTGCCCCAAAGTGACTTTTTTTTTTCAGGTTGAGTTGGAGACTAGCGTCACTGAGACAGCGTAAAACCTGCTCCAAGCGATGAAGATGAGTAGCAAAATCTGGTGCAAACACTACTACATCATCCAAATAACACAAGCACGTGTTCCATTTGAGGCCTCGAAGAATAGTATCCATCATCCACTCAAAAGTCGTGGGCGCGTTGCAAAGGCCGAATGGCATCACACGAAATTCGTATAAGCAATCTGGTGTGATGAAAGCAGTTTTAGGCTTATCGTCTGCCGCCATAGGCACTTGCCAATAACCAGAGCGTAGATCAAGGGAGGAAAAGAACTCTGCACCTTGTAAGCAGTCTAAGCCGTCATCGATCCGCGGCATTGGATAAACATCCTTTCGGGTTATTTTGTTTAGGCAACGGTAATCCACGCAAAAGCGAATTGAGCCATCCTTCTTTTTAACGAAAACAACTGGCGATCATGATGGACTGTCGGACGGTTCAATGACACCACGCTTGAGCATTTCACCTACTTGCTCATCAATGACGCGTCGTTCTGTCGAAGATACGCGGTATGGTCGCTTCCATAGCGGTGAGTGAGCACCGGTGTCAATCCGGTGACATAGAGTCGTCGTTCGACCCAGAGAAGCGCTATGGCTGTCAAAAGCAGGCTGAAATCTGTCGAGGCGACGGAGAAGGTCATGGTGTTGCTTGGGGTTTAAGGCGTTGTCGATGACGTGGCTGAAAACGTCTTCAGGCGATGTGGCAGGTACGGGACTACCGGAGAGGGTGTTGACCTCGGACGATCCAATAGGAAGTTCCAACACGGTAATGGTGTCGTAAGGCTCCACAGTGCCGAGAGATTCCCCGCGAAGCAACGTAATCGGGAATGTGAAGTGGTTGTAGACAGGAAGGTGAGTCGCACATGCTTGAATGCCATGCAGCGCGGTTGGGAGTGGTCAGATGTGGCGAAGAACGAAAGCAGTGGAGGGAGTACGGTAGAGTCGGAGGCAACGGAACAGGATACAGGTGCCAGAATGGATGCGTGCGGAGGTATCTGGATGTCGTCAGTGAGGGACAACTTGGTGCAGGAAAGCGAAACGTTGTCAGATATGGCATTGCCAAGCGAAGAGAAGGCGACCTCTGCACGGGAGCAGTCAATGACAGCTTGGTAACGGGAGAGAAAATACCAACCTAAAATAATATCGTGGGAACAGTGGGGAAGAACGACGAACTCGACGATGTAGAGCACTTCTTTAATTTCAAGTCTGGCGGTGCACGCAGCCACCGGCTGGATGTGCTGTGCTGTGGCCGTGCGGAGTAAGGAACCGAAGAAAGGCGCCGTGACATTTCGTATTGAGCGGCATAGTTTTTCGGCAATCACAGATATGGCGGCACCTGTGTCAATGAGGGCAAGCACAGAGACACCTTCAACAGCGACATCAATAACGTTGGGTGGCGAAAGAAGAGGGCTTGAGCGTTGCGACGATGAAGCAGTTCCTGCCTCGGGAACTGCGTCACTTAGTTTTCCGTGTCAGTGGTAGAGGGACGTCGACGCACCGGGGAGAGCGAGCGACAACGAGGAGGATAACTGCGGTCAGAAACTGGGCGAAGGCTTGGGCGGGAAAGGGGTAAATCGCAGTCTGGAGCGTAAGACAACGGATGGTCCTACACTGCTGTGCGTGGGTCGTCACGTGGATGAAGTGGACGGCGGCGGCACAGGCGTGCAACGTGTCTGGGAATGCTATATACACGAATAGCAGATGGGCCGATTGCCCGCTGTGCGCCAGGGATCAATTACTCGACGGACTGGAGGTCGTGACAGCGTGTAGGTAAAAACAGGGCTAGGGATCGGAGGTGGAGCCAGGAATGTCGGTGGGAGTGGTCGTGCGACGGCGTCGGCGTAAGTCAATTGGGCGGTGAGTTGAGGCGCCCGCTCCAGAGGAAGGACCTCGGACACTTGTTCTTCTATAACGTGTCGTAGGGTCGGACTCAGGGACGAACTTGACACCGGCGGGTTGGAGATAAGGGAGAGCTGGCGAGCAACTTCTTCCCGGACGAAAGCCTTGATCTGCGAGAGGAGGGTGGTATCTTGAAAATGAGAGGTCAAGCCGGAAAACGATTCCTGACGGGGAACAGGACGGCGGGTGAGGAGGCGTTGACGGCGGAGCTCGTCATAGCTTTGGCATAGTTCAATAACTTGGGAAACAGTAGAGGGCTCTTTGAAATCAGCATCTGAAAGGCGTCCTCGTCGATGCCCTTCAGTATATGCTTGACTTTATTGCCCTCCGTCATGGATGCATCGACGCGTTTGCAGAGATCGATGACATCTTCGATGTAACTGGTAAAGGTCTAACCAGGCTGCTGAGAGCGCGACTGCAGACGCTATTCGGCACGAAGCTTTTGAACGGCAGGGCGGCCGAAGACCTCGCTGAACTTTGTCTTGAACACAGTCCAGCTTGGGACTTCGCTTTCGTGGTTGCGAAACCACAAGTGGGCAATTCCGGTGAGGTAAAAAGGGACGGTGGTCAATTTCGTGATGTCATCCCATTTGTTGTTAAGACTGACGCGTTCGTATGATGAAAGCCAGTCATCAACGTCGTGGTCGTCAGTGACGCTAAAGATGGGAGGGTCCCGCTGACGGAGTGTGCCGGGGCATACGGAGGACTGGGGAGCAGGTGGTGGTAAGCTCGTGGCGCTTGCGGAGGTCATGATGGCAGGGAGGATCCGGCTGCGCAATTCCAGGATTACAGGAGACCCAGAAAACCTCCACCAATTATGACAAGGAAGTCTAGCACGGCTGTGGACGACACGAAGGACGCCGACAGGAGGACACAACAGCGTAGGTTTTGTCAGGCGCACCAGGAACAGCGTCGAGCCCGAGCCCCACTTCAGTAGCGCTGGCGATCCGGCTGCGGAGCTCTGCACGGCGCACTTCTTCTTCCTTACACTGCCAACTGTTCTTTGAGGAAGAACCATTTAAACTACATTTTTAAACATTCCGTTGCATGCCGCCTTGATTTTGGCCTAGCCATCATAATCTTATCGAGTGGAAGCGGTCCAATCGCAGATGCCGGCACCGCCCTTTTCATACAGTTAACTATATTCTCTGCGCTATATCTCCGGACTCGCCAAAACCTCCTCCACTAGTCAGCGTTCCTCGCCTCTTGTCAGCCAATCAGATAAGAAAAACCTGTCATGGCATGCAATGCTATTAAGAGCAAACAAAAGCCAAATCCTATAAATGAGAAGAGCTTTCGATTGGGTTGTTCAAACAAACCTGCGGGCCACCGCCCGATGATTGCGTCGTCGGTTACGTAAATTTGAAGTAAGGAGATTGAAAAAAAGTCAAATAGAAATAGTTTCACGCTATACGGCCCCAGATGACTGTTCCGATTGCGGGCTGCGGCTGTCGCATTGCGATAGTAAGGAGCGCAAAGAAACAACAACGAATTATTGCTTGCTAAGATTTACTAGAACGAAGAGAACCTCTTGTGATGAAAATTAGTCCACAATTCACAAGATGCTTGTCATAGCCCAGATGTTGATTTGAGACGCTGAACGCAGTGGTCAATGAGTAAGTTATTCGGCTTGTCGGGTGGTAATCGCTCTTTTTTAAGTACAGCAGCGGATAAATGCAGTATTCTAATACGCTTTTTTAAAGCATAGTACCCTTCGTCCATCGGACATGCCCCTCGTTCGAGATAGTGTGATTATTTTGCTTGAAAGAGTACGCGTGCTTTCAAGTAGGCAAGCTATCGTGGCTTGTTCGTCTCCTTCTCCAGTGACGTCGCATAAGTGCGGCTTGTAAATGACCTCATCCCATACCAAAGGAGCCATCTGGATCACGTGTCATGTGGACGAATGCATCTCCTTATTGCTACGAACACCAAACGCCCACGGCTCCACCCTTCCGGCCCTCTTTGTAGCTATAGGCTGGAAGCGCCGGTATCGGCTCCGGTATAGCGGTACTGCCTGCCTGGCAGTGAAAGCGCTGATCCATGACTACCTCTTTGAAACAAAAGCATCTGCGGCGGAAGACGAAACTGTGGCTCTTGTGGTCATTGACGAGCCCGTCTAACTGGTTTAAATAGAAGACGGAAAGGCATATAGGAGCTCAGCCTTTCATTTGCTACGTGTAAAGTAAATGTTATTAAACTCGCGCACAGAATGTGCACCGAAGATTCGCCAAAGCCGAGAGCCTAGTTGCGACAGCACGAACGTCCGGTCAGGGAAAATGCGGTGATGAATAGAGATATTCAGGTATTCAAACTCGGTGTGGTTGTTGGCTCTGAAGTGTTACAGTGCTGTGGCTAAACAGGTATATTCCGGGAATGCCGGAAGAGAGGAGAATGCAATGAGTGGATGTGGCAGGGTTAATGTGGTTTCGTTCCAAGCACAAGTGCTCGCGGAACGGTGGCGTAATTCAGGTTCACCTTCACTGCGAAAGCTACATCAGAATGGCTTTTCTTTTATTATGAAAAACTAAGCGTTGTGCTTCACACAACCCTTCAGTCACTGCGCCATAGATAAGTTTCACTAGTTAATATTTTACGCATGAATTAGTTTGAGCTGACCCGAAAAAGAAGGACTTTTAAAGAATAACAAAAGAGAGAGAGAGAGTGAGGGGCAGGGGCTAGATTTTAGAGATTTTTTCTGCACTTATGTCTCCACAGCCACTGGCCCATTTTCCTGTGGCTATTACCCTGAAGACCTTTTAGTTACCGGTCCGTACAATTCAGGTGAACTTAACTTTGTGATTTACTTTTATATAGATACCTCAACTCAGTGCTTGTTTTTTCTTTGTTTTATTTAGGACCAACGTATATAGGTGCTTTGAAAATTGTTTATTTTAGACACCATTGTACGACGTTATCTTTTTCTTTCTACAAACGTAGTTATATTGATCTCCCCATGGCGACACTTTGTACTTGTCGTCTGCTTCTCTGGGCTCCTCATACACGGCATTATTCTGAGTGTTTTACGCATTATTTTGCGACCAGCTTGGTGCTTTTTCTTATTTGTGCTGAAAGGCAGCTTTGGCGGCCTTCGTGGTCTGAGTAAAAAAGTATAAATGTGCTCGTACCGCCACTGAATCTGCGCACTTTCGGTGCTTCGTGCTCGTATATTCGCTGGTGCTTGTATATTCGCTTGTATATTCGCTTGAATGTTTTATGTATTCTTCACCAGTGTTTGAAAAATGCCTGCATATTTGATGAATTTTGTATGTGTTTACATGCTTGCATATTTCTATGTATACCCAGTGCCCACCCTACTATGATCTGATTACAGATCGCAGTATCTATAAATAAATTCGTGCTTATACGCTTTTATGACCGTCAAAAGGCAATGCAAGCTAAAAAGATAATGCGGCAGGCCCCTTTTCCTCTTTGTGCACGAAATTCTCCTCTGCAACCTCTACAATAATGAAAGCCTATCTTTGACCACAAATCACTTCCTTAGGTTTCATTGCGATAGCAATTATATGCACACTCCAAGCGCACTTCTGCCGTCGGCGTTGTCGGCGCCGTCGCCGTGAGGTTCTGTATAGAGTCCAACGGCGATGAAATTGTCGCCGCGTGCCGTGTGCTGTATGTGAGCGAGGAACTCGTGCTTTCACGGGCAGCGAATCCAAGGCGGAGAGCAAACGCGACTTCTTCCGTCGCGGGAAAGGCCGTGGTGTGACGGGAGGGAGGGAGGGGAGGCGACGTTTAGCTGCGGCACCAAATGCGTATTTATATAAAAATTACGCCATCTTCCCGCAGGGGAACCCTGAGTAGTATGCGAAGCAGTCATGGGGTCGACTCAAGGTAGTTTTATCAGCTGTATAAACTTGGACATGCAGCAGCACCAGCAACGCGCAAAACTGTTGTCGACGCCGTCGGCGTTTTGCCCGCGTTCGCACCGAACGCGCGCGGCGTCGGTGACTGTTGCCGGTGCCTCTGGAGCGCCTACCGTCGCGTCTCTAACCTAAGCTGCTTCGCATTATTGCGCGTGGAGCCGCAGGTGTTGCCGTTCGTTGCGCAATCGAGAGAGGAGAGGAGCGTCGGAGAGGAGAGGAGGAATGCCGAGAGGAGAGGAGACAAAGAGAGGAGAGGAGGGGAAGGAGGGAGGAGAGGAGAAGAGACAAGGAGAGGAGAGGAGGGGGAGGAGAATGCGCATGCGCAGTGGGGGTGTGGAGGCCGCATGGCGGAGGGACGGAGGGAGTGACATAGCCCCACCATAAGATGCTTCGCATCTAAATAAAATGTCGCAGTTTCACCCGAAAGGCGAATCGTCAATTGCAATAGCAAATTAGTAGAAAGCTATACGGAGTAAGGAGAGTAGTCTTATCAGCTGTATAAACTTCGACATGCAGCAGCACCAGCAACGCGCAGGACACTTGTCGACGCCGTCGGCGTTTTGGCAACGCGCGCGGCGTTGGTGACTGTTGCCGGTGCCTCTGGGGGCGGCTCGGAGGTTTTCGACGAGATCAGAACGGGACACTCGGCGAGCAGCGTCGGAAGTCCTGCCCTTGCCGGTCCCTGCCGCCTCTGCTGCCTACCCATGTGCGGACGAGCCCCCTGAACTATCTCTCTTCTCTTTTATTGCGATAGCAATTATATGGACACTCAAAAGCAGATTTCTGCCGTCGGCGTCGCCGTCGCCGTAGCCGTCGCCGTCGCCGTCGCCGTGAGGTTCCGTATGACGTCAATGGAGATGAAATCGTCGCCGATGATGATAAGTGGTTCTTGAGGGAAAGGGAAAGGTTGGCGCTATCTTCTGCAGCCCTTGAGGGAGCACGGCTCAGCGCCAACGGGGAGGGGTAAGTGGGAGCGAAAGAAGGGATAGAGTGGAGTCGCCATGGCTGGGCGAAGCAAAACCGGCAGGCATAGGCGGCACGTATCAGGCCGAGATGGAAGGCCTTGGTGTGCCGCAGAGTCTGCAGGGGTGTTGTGCCAGGCCGGTCAGGCCCGGGGTGGGGTGGGAGGCCGTGAGGCCTTCCCGCTTGTAGAAATGTCCTTAGAGGCGTGCGGAGAGCCCTGACGACTCAAGGAACTCCACGACGCCTCGAAGTGCAGAAAGGTGGTGTCGGCCGGGGAAGAGGAGATCTTCCTCCTTGCCAGAGGGGAGGCCCAGGCGGCGGAACTCCTGCAGGAGTGGGCCCCGCTGCTGGAGGTACGCCGGGCAGGCCAGCAGGAGATGTTCGATCGTCTCCGGCTCCCCGCAGGAGCTGCAGGCCGGGGACGTCGCTCGTCCCAGTCGGTAGCTGCGTGCTGCCGTCCAGCTGCAGCCGATGCGGAGCCGGAGAAGGAGCGAGGTCTCCCTGCGAGCCAGGCCTCGCTGGGGGAGTGGTCGTGGGGGGCATCCCAGTGCCACCCGTTTGTCTGGGTGGTGGGTCGCCAGGTGTCGCCGCAGCCTCAGTTCAGTGAAGTCGCCCTCCGTCACGGCCCGACTGAGGGGCACAGTGGTGTGGTGGGCGTCCTTCGCCAGGGTGTCGGCTGCCTCGTTGCCCGGGATCCCTACGTGGGCGGGGATCCAGTGCAGGGACACCGGGTGGCCTGCGTCCTGCAGCGCTGTCAGCCGGGATGACAGCATTGTCGCCGGTAAGTGGTTCTTGAGGGAAAGGGAAAGGTTGGCGCTATCTTCTGCAGCCCTTGAGGGAGCACGGCTCAGCGCCAAACTTAAAGGCTGCAGAAGTAAGCGTCTCTTTCCTCCTTTACAATCACCATATATGTAGAGCAAACGCGCCTTCTTCCGACGCGCGAGAGGCCGTGGGGGAGGGGGGGAGGGGGATGGAAGGGAGGCGACGTTTAGCTGCGGCACCAAGTGCCTATTTATATCAGAGGCTCCGGCAACAGTCACCAACGCTACACGCATTTTCAGCGAACGCGGGCAAAACGCCGACGGCGTCGACAATAGTTCTGCGTGTTGCCGGTGCTGCTGCATGTCCAAGTTTATACAGCTGATAAAGCTGCTATCATTACTCTGTATAGCTCTCTTCAAATTTGCTATCGCAGTTGATGCTTCACCTTTCAGGTGAAACTGCGACTTTTTTTATATAAATACGCATTTGGTGCCGCAGCTAAACGCCGCCTCCCCTCCCTCCCTCCCTTCGGTTCTCCCACGGCCTTTCGCGCGACGGAAAAAGTCACATTTGCTCTACATATATGGAGATTGTAAATAAGGAAAGAGACGCTTAATTCTCCAGCCCTTCAGGGAGCACGGCGCAGAACGTGCGTTTTATTGCGATAGCAATTATATGGACACTCCAAAGCCGATTTCTGCCGTCACCGTCGCCGTCGTCGTCGCCGTCGCCGTGAGGTTCCCTATGACGTCAACGGCGATGAAATCGTCGCCGCGCTCCGGACGCTGTATGTGCGAATGAAAGGGCGCGAGGGACGCGCTTTCACGGGGAGCGAACGCACGTCGAAGAGCAAACGCGCGTTCTGCGCCGTGCTCTATGAAGGGCTGTGATGATGATAAGTGGTTCTTGAGGGAAAGGGAAAGGTTGGCGCTATCTTCTGCAGCCCTTGAGGGAGCACGGCTCAGCGCCAATGGATAGTTAAAGAAAGGAGACAAAAGAGACAGGAAAGCAAAAGGTTGGAGAGTGGGATAGGAAAAGGCGACCACCGATTTCCCCCGGGTGGGTCAGTCCGGGGGTGCCGTCTACGTGAAGCCGAGGCCAAAGGGGTGTGTTGCCTCTGCTGAGGGGCCTTAAAGGTCCAAACACTCAGCGTCGGCTCAACCCCCAGGATCCCCTTTTCCCCGGACACGGCTAAGCCGCGCACGGTTAGACGCGGGAGGGTCCAACCCTCGTGTGCTCGGGTACGTGGTGGTGCAACTCACCAAACGCCTGCTTGCGCAGACGCCCCTGCGGGCTATGAAGGGCTGTAGAATTAAGCGTCTCTTTCCTCCTTTCCATATATAGAGAGCAAATGCAACAATTTCCGTCGCGCGAAAGGCTGTGGGGGGACGGGAGGGGAGGCGACGTTTAACTGCGGCACCAAATACGTATTTATATAAAAACGCCGCGCGCGTTCGGTGCGAACGCGGGCAAAACGCCGACGGCGTCGACAACAGTTCTGCGCGTTGCTGGTGCTGCTGCATGTCCAAGTTTATACAGTTGATAAAACTACTATCCTAACTCGTATAGCTCTCTACTAATTTGCTATCGCAATTGGTGCTTCGTCTTTCGGGTGAAACTGCGACAAATTTTTTAACACGAAAGTGTTTTATGCCGGGGTCCACCAAGACTTCACTGACGTATTTCCGTCACGGAAATACGTCATAGAACATAATACAAAGAAAGAAACCAGAAGAAAAAGTTCCACAAACATGCAAAATTTGGAAATCGAACCCACGACCTCTCGGTCCGCGACGATAGATCGCCGAGCGTTTAACCCATTGCGCCACAAACGCATTTGCATAGAGCTACACAGACGCGCCTTATATATCTAACACTCCTCCGTGTACCCGCGCTCTTGCTCGGGGCGGTGCCGCCGCCTACGAGCAGAAAAGAGAAGTACTGCATTATGACACTAACGCGCACCGACAGTGAACGCTTCGGTGGTCTCAGCACTACGACGCCTCGATGCCAGCATTCGAAGGGACGCTGGCATCAAGAAGCACTACCAACGCCACCTAGGTGGCGTTCACCGTACTCAGCACAGCGGAGCGTGGCCTCCGCAATTAGCTCTGAAAATGTTTCTGAAGTTGATCGCGGAGGCTGCAATTACGACGCGCTGTACGCGCTGATTTGACTCGGTGACAATTCAGTTACGTGCTTTGTCTTGCGCGTTGTATTAGTGTGTCAGTTACGTGCTTCGTCTTTCGCGTTGTGCTAGCGTGTGCAGCGTAGTGCAGCTTCCATATGCACGACGGTTGCTCATGGTCATCGACGTTGGTAGTCGTGATGGAGGAGACGTGCCACTAGGCGTCAGCGTGGGTGCATCAACGCCTAAGGGCGCTTTAGCCACAAAACACCAATAGACATTATATATCAATGTGCAATAAACATTACACTACTTCTGTGAAGACACGTTTCACTTTCGTGTTCTATACCGATTCCTATATAAGAGGGATCAACCACATTTTTTTTCTACAATCAACAACAACAAACCTTGCTATTTCGGTTCACAGTATACGCTGCAGACCGAGGAAGACTGGGCTAAAGGTGTTATCACGGTAAAAGGTTATCATCACCGTAAAATGATAAGGCAATGATGGCAGCAGGGTGAAGACGCCGGAACAATGACGGTCGCTTGAAACCAAAGAATTGTCAGAAAGGAATCTATGCGATGAAGTGACGGTTGTGCGATGACGTTGGGAAGGCGGCGTGTTTGTGTCAGAGCTCGAGCCCGCGCTTACGTAATTATAATATAATAATAATAATAATCTTTATTTTAGCAGGAAACAACAACAACAAAAAAACACACAAAATTATAGTAGAGACACCTTCCTACCAGCGCCAACGAGGCAAAAGGCGCCTTTTTGGCGCCTGCCGAGGCCTCGTTTCTCTGACGTACTGCGCACAGCGATCAGCGCTGTCGAAACAAAAAAATGTATGTGCAAATATACACTGCATACATTGTAGGACACAAATAAAAAGTTGGGGGTGGGGGGGGGGGGGGGGTATTTGGTCTGGAAGCAGGACATATAGACAAACATTTTAAGTTCAGAATGCACTCGAGAGTTGTAATTAAAAGACGTGAATGTTACAGGGCAACAAAGCAATGACAATATGGGACTCTGCGCGTAAAATAATACAACAAGAAACAATTCGGTACTTTCATATATTTTCTCCATTACATATATTTAGGTACATGGGACTGATCACACAAATAGGGCTTTCACTCGTATTTTAAATGAAAAAATTGACTTTGATTGATTCGCCTGCCATGCCGGGTCACCTTGGTTTACACTTTACCCAGTGCCTGTTTGCACTGTGCACGATACCAGTCAATCGTACACCGTGCGTATACATGTATATTCACAAGGATTAGTCCGTGAGCGCCGAAAACGCACTGCAGGAAAGCCAACTTACAGAATGAAACTATCTGCGCATCTGCGCACGCAATAGAACAACGGCGCATGACATACGTATCGTAGAACACTACAGTTTACATTCGCAGTAGTACCGATAAGAACAATGGTGGCTGCAACGCCATGCTACCCTGACGAACTGTATACTTGTATATCTGCATTGTATTACGCGCCTCACGAAATGCATTCCCGGCCGTCACCATGGATAGGCCGCGGGTGCAGCGCACGGTAGAAGAGGCTGCCGTACGCGCGAGCGCGATCATGCCCGTAAGTCCAATCCCGTGTATCGGCAACGGAAGAGCCCCTGACCGCCTACCACAACAATCACAAGGCAATGCTGTGCAAGTGTAGAGTCACCCGTGAAAGTGTGAGTCTAATGCGTGTAATCAATGGCTACACGATCTAAAATAAAGGTCATGCAGCTGAACGAAATGTATCTTCATTAAACTTCAACGTTAAAAAAATACAAACCTAAACAAACAATCAAATCACATATGCATCGCATCGATTCGCTCCGCATTTCTTGGGATCGTTCCGTGAACATTGGCTTTGGACTTAGACTTTGATTTAGTTTGCATGGAAGAAAGCTTCGCATTCAACATGTTTCTTTAAGAAAGGGGCTGTGATTTTTTCACAGCAATTTAGATATTACTTGTACTGCATATCATCACTGTGTACCTTGCTTGGTGGCAATAGTTTACATTCTAGCATTTCTAGACACTTCGCGATCTATGTGCACTTACTCCACGTGTACACTGCTACACATGACCGGTATTCCCTGCACTCCACGCATTCCATAGCGAAGCGTGCATACGTTTGGTTTTACATTATATAGAGGAAACATGTATATTTTTTACATAAATGCGGATGAGACGTAGAGCGTTCGATGGGCCAAACTTCCACACTTCTCTGTGTATTACGTCCGAATATTTAATTACGGGATGACTGCATATTAAGCGCGGCATTACCATATTATGTCTCTTAATGAAAAGCTTTTTTTACAGTGTAAACATTCGGCGATTTCAGATATCTGCATTTTATTTAGATTAATAGCTTTGGACTAAGCGTTTACACGAAATTAAGCATTTCGTTTAACTCAGTTCCGTCGTTTGAAACATTTGCCACGGAAACATCAAACGCCTGGATACGTGTACAGACAATCTAGTCTCTACACGTTCAGGAAATGTTTACTGACCAACTACACGAAAGCTTATTCTGATTTACGCTTGCAAAACGCCTAGGCAGAGTCTATTTCCGGTGTCGGCAACATAATTTCCGGTTGGCAGAAGACACGGAAACTGTTGCGAGCTAATTATAGTCAGGGCGTAAGAACCCCCCCAGAGAAGATAGTAATTTCTTTGAGTAGAGGTAATATATACGCACTTTGTCAAAGCCAGCACTTTGTTTGCATATAGTGATACTGTTCCCAAAATTAATTTCATAGTCACCTAATAAAGCCATAGCGTATGCATGCGCCACCACGTCCACGTGCCTTCTGCAATAAGCACTTGTCGACGAGAGAAGTCAATTTTCAGCTAGCAAGTTATTTATTTGTACAGCAACATGCGCGTTTTTAAGTATTTAGAATCTGCAGGAGTGTTTACAAAGCAGTAATCCTCGCTTCATCTTCGGCATATGTTTGAGAAGAATCATGACTATTGCTTGACGCAACAGCAGACACAAGAACCGCCGTCAACGTTTTGCGAATTCTGTTATAGACCATTAAGCCTGTGCGCAGATTACAGGTAGCATCGTATACGATGCTACGTGTAATCTGCGGCTGAATTCACAAAACTTTTCATTTCTAAGTGCTCCTTGCCATTCGCGGGTCACCTTCGCTAATATTATATCCGATGTACTGATTGGCCGACATCTGCTATTACAAACAGTTCTATGGCAAAAAATTTTCTGTGAATACAGGCCCTGGCGCCAATTCACAAAGCTTCTTTCGTAATCTTTGGCACAAGCCAACTCATAATCTTCGTCCCTGGCCAGCTGCCTTGGCTAATGATATGCTAAACTTATGGATTTGCTAAAATATTCTTTTGGTAGAGTGTTAGAGCGCCCGCCTCTGCTGCGGGAGGTTGTGGGTTTAATTCCCACAGCCGCCGGGCTCCCACTGGTTCAAATCGGCACAAGCGTACCCCGACCTGGCGTTCGGCTTCCATCAACGCTTGGGAAAGAAGCCTTCACCCAGAATTCCCATCGAAACCCTGCTGAGCAAAAAGAAAAAAAAACAATTACGAACAATTCTAGCACGAAATATTTTGGTGAATACACTCCATGGGATCGTAGTCATAAAGCGTTCTTTTGTTAGATTTGTTCATAGCAGCAAATACCAACCAGTCCTATTGATCAACATAATATTAGGGAAGGTGGCCAGCCAATACCGAAGATATCTTACGAACAAAAACCTTCACCAATATTAAAAGCGTAAGCATTTCGATGGTTACCGAACGCGAATCCAGTCCTTCCGCCCTTCGCGTAAGGCGATAGCTTTCAGGCTTTCAAGATAGAGCTAGCAGCAATGGTTTACCACAAAAGTTGCCAACACCTTGTCGTGCATTATTTACAGTTACTCCTCGAATTTCTTAGTATGGCAGGCCACAAACTGATGTCATGAAACAAAACACCGACAACGGATGCATTTTATGTTAAATCTTCTCAAACGAAATAATAAAACTGCGAAACAAAAAAATGGGCAATCACTTTAGCATACGCCAAAGAGGGTGAAGGCGAAAGCCTGCGCGCTCAAGAGACATTCATTAAATTACTTGAAATTCTCATTCGAATGCATTGTTACTCCTTATTACTTGTGTTAAATGCGTAAGAAAGGAAGGAAGGAAAGAAAATAAGAGGTGAAAGGCAGAGAGGTTAACCAGGTTAAGAATACGGTTGGCTGCTCTGCACAGGGGCAGGGGGTAAGGGCAGAAAGGATAACAAAACAAGATAAGATTAAAAAGAAAAGAAAAAAAACGCATCAGTCCGCACATTCTATAGTTTTTCACTAAGTCCTGTTTCTTTTAAAAAGCGCACTAGCGCTTTTAAAGCAGTTCTGACGTCGGCTGGGACCAGGGACCAAAATTCTGGCTTCCGTAAGAGGACGGCTGTCTATCTTGTCAAGCGTGCACGTGCTGAGGACTTTCCTTTGCGCACTAAAACGACGACAATCACACAGATGTGCTATCGTCTCTTTGCACCGGCAAGTTTCACAATCTGGACTTGTGGCCATTCCGATAAGGTAGGAGTACGCGTTGGTAAAAGCTACTCGAAGCCATAGGCGACAAATGAGAGTTACCTCCCATCGTGGTAAGCCATGTGGAAGGCGGACTTTCAGATTAGGATCCAGGGAACAGAGGCGCTGGTTTCTAAAGTCCGTTGAATTCCAGTGGGCTAACGCAAGCTCGCGAGCAAGCACACGGAGCTTTCCTGCTGCGTCTGTTCTGGACATAGGGATAGCGATGCAATCGGCACTGGTATGCGAAGATCAAGCGGCTGCATCTGCTTGCGCGTTTCCAAGGATACCACAGTGACTTACCAGCCATTGAAAGACAATGGCATGTCCTTTGTCAACTGCCAGATGGTAAATTTCGCGTGTGTCCGCGCCAAGTCGTTCGTGGGGTACACAGCGTAGTGCAGGGAGCAAACTCGGGAGGGCGGCCTTGAAATCGCAAAGATAGACCATTTCTGTGGCGGTTCCTGATCGATTAATTTCATTGCTGCACACAGAGCTGTAAGTTCAACAGCTGTCGTCGATGTCAAGTGCGATGTCCGGAACTTTATCACTGTAGATTTTACTGGGACAAATACTGCAGCTGCTGAACTGGAGTGCATGACCAACCCATCGGTGTAAACATGTAAGCGGTCACTGTGGACCTCATGTAGTAGCAATAATGCTGCCTGCATCAATGCTGCTGACGCATTTAATTGTGCCTTCCTCTTGACGCCTGGAATGATAAGGCACATTCGTGGTGAATTGAGAGACCACAGTGGCAACGGAGGCCATGCTGCTGGGACGTAATTTCATGGTAGCGATGCTCCGTGAGTAGTCAGCAGACGGCTAAAACTCGTATGCGGCCTAGTTGTTGGCAGGCAAGCAAGATGGTGAAAGGGCGTCCTGCGACATGTCGAATGTGCACTCTTAGAGCGTCGACTGCAAGGTACGTTGATATGGGTGGTCAAGTGCTATGGCGATTGTGGCCGCTGTGGATGCACACTTAGGGAGGCCGAGGCACGTCCGTAGAACTTGGGCTTGCATACTCTGGTGTTCGAAGGTTCGTTTTACTGGTGCTTCCCAGCAAGGACAGGCTTTATGTTAGGAAGCCCACAAATAATGCATGGTACAGCTGTAGCATCGATTGCACAGATGTACCACAAGACTTTTTGCCGACAAATTTGAATACATGCGCTATTGCAGTCAGCTTCTTTTTCATATCTGAAGTATCTGGTGTCCAAGACAAATCACGGTCGATCATGACTCCAAGGAAGCGGTGTTTTGTTTCGTAAGCAGTTACTTGTCCATTTATGCGTATAACATATATATGGAGTCATTGTTTTGCGCGTAAATGCGACTAAGCAGCACTTTTCGAAGGATAGTTCTAGGCCTTTCCGACGCAGATAAGACGACGTTTGTGTGACCGCCTTCTGTAGTCTCGCTCATATCTGCGGACGAGTTACGCCAGACGCCCAGATGCAGATATCATCTGCATAGATGAATATATGGACCGTCCTTGGCAATGTTCCAACAAGACCTAGCAGTGCTACGTTGAAGATCGTGGGGCTTAACACTCCGCCTTGTGGCACACTTTCGCTCGTGACATGGTGGGATGTCATTCCATCTTCTGTAAGTAAGGATGCACCCTCCGAATAGCTGTGAATCCAACGCAGTGCACGGCCGCCAATGCCCACATTGATCAAAGCATCGAGGATTGCTTGGTGCGCTACGTTATCATACGCCCCTTTCACATCAAGAAACATCGCCACCGTTAAACGTTTCATGCTCTTTTGGAGTTGAATAGATGTTACCAAATCAATCACGTTATCGACCGATGACCAACCGCGCCGGAAGCCCGCCATTGCATTCGAATATACCTCATTATGTTCCAAGTACCATTCAAGACGCGTCAACACCATCCTTTCCATTAGTTTCCAAACGCAACTGGCAGGAGCGATGGGACGGTACGATGCCAAGTCTAATGGAGATTTAGAGCTCTTAAGTAAAAGTATTAGGCGGCTGACCTTCCACTCACAAGGAATCAATCCTTCACGCCAGGATTCGTTGTACCTCTCCAAGAGTAATCTGCGGGCTTTGCGGCCAAGGTTTCCAAGTACCTTGTATGTGACTCCGTCGGGCCCAGGCGATGATGACTTCCTACAAGTCTCCAGCGCAGCTTCTAGCTCCTTCATAGAGAACAAGATATGTATGCGAGAGTCCTCGGATGCCGTAACAACACGTGCTAATGATACAGGTCATGATAGCAAGCCAGCGATTCTTGCGCAGAAATCCTCAGCAACGTCAATCTCACGTCGTCCTTGATGCAGGGCAAGAAATTTAAAAGGGTAGCGCTGTTGCGGAGACGATTGTAGGCCACGCAGAGTTCTCCATATGTGGGACAGAGGCTTACGAGGATCCAAGGACTCGCAAAAGGATTTCCACTTCTGAGATTGTAGCGTATCGATGAGGCGCTGGAGTTTCTTTTGGATCCACCTCGCTTCCCTCAGATCATGAATACATTTAGTGCGCCTGTATCTTCTTTCCGCGCGTCGGCGAAACGCTCGAAGCCTTTCAAATTCCCCTTCATAGTCATTATACTTTGGAGAAGGCCTAAAAGTGAACATAGCCGATTGCAGTGCACTTCTAATCTGATCCTCCAGAAATTATTGGTGGGCTGGTTGACATTCCTCTTCCATAAGCTATCTGAACTTCGTCCAGTCTGTTCTACGGAGGGCAGTAGATAGAGACTTGGCCACTCCCGTAAGCATTTCTATATTTACCCAACGAGAAAATTGTCCGTCCGTCCGTCGAAACTTCGCTTAAGACAATCAGTTTCAAGATAGAGCCAGCAGCAATGTTTTCGCCAGCTGCGGAAGAAGACGACCAACGCGCGAGCAGTAGCACAAGCGCGTCTCTGTGACCACGTGACGTGTGCAATCAGGCACACACTATCAACCCTTTGTAAGCCAGAATTGTGGAGCAGCCGTGGTTTCGGATCGGAACGTCATCAGCGCACCTGGCGCCGCCACCTCCAATAGTTTGCTTGCCTCATCAGTTCACATTGTGGCGCCTTCCGGGACAGTTCGTGTCGCCGCAGCGCTGTCGCATTTGCCGTAGGTGCCAAGACGACCGCAGCCACTGAGTAGTGCTCTAGGATTACCAGCAGTTTTGAGTGTGAGCGCTAAACACCACGTCGTTACTACGAAATGCTTACGCATAATTCAGAGATTCTACGTAAATTTTTCCAATGCCTTGATTGGCCGACATCTACGATTACGAACAGTTCTATCGTAAGAGCTTTTTTTTTTTGTTTATACAGGACCAGGTGCCCCATTCACAAAGTCCTTAATTCGTAAGTGACCTTTGCCACTGGCCAGCTGTCTTTGCTAATGATGTGTCCAGCTCGAGCCTCAAAAAGCAAGGCACTGCCCTTTGTGTTATCATACTGCTGCTTGCCCTGAAGTGCAACCTTGATGACGCTCGTCTGCAGATTCGCCCCCACCCAGTCATGCAGCATCGATACCAGCCTGTCTCAAATGGAACATTCCCGCCCTGTGTTCGTGGTCGAGACTTGCCTCATCGTGCTAGAGCGCAACTACTGAAGCTAAGGGTTAGCTGTGTCATGGCCGCTGAATAAAAAAAAAAAAGGTGCCTTTTTTTTATCCAGCGGCCGTGGCTGTGTGAACGTGTGCGAACGTTTATACAGACAAGTACGTGTGACCAGTGCATCGCGTACATCTTGCAGTTGCTGCGTGACACTTCAGCACCTCATATTGGAGTGTCCCGCTTTCTGTGCGCAGCGCATATCGCTAGTGATGGACTATCATCTCCTTGGCCTGCGGTGTACGACACTAGACGAATGTTTGTACCCCAGTAGTTGTGCGTCTCGACACGATCAGGCTCATCGTGCTCTCCTTACTTTTCTGGAATTAACTTACTTATCGTCACGTTTGTAACTTGGAGAATGTTTCTTTTATTTAACGTTTTTTAGTAGCGTGACATGCCGTGACCTGCTATGACCGGCCCTACTGTGTGTGACCTGTACTGTGTGTTCTATTTTATTCTTTGAGATTTGCCATCATGCTCTTTTTTTCCCGCTTTCCTCCCCTTCTTCCTATCTTTCATTTCTATGTTTCTATCTCCTCCTTTCTAAAGAGTAGGCAGGCGTTGTGCCCCTTTTGGTGGCAGTTGCCAGCCTGGTCCTCGCTTTCCCTTTCCTGTCAAATGAGTATGTTTTCAAATCAAATAATAATAATAACAATAGTAATAATAAAATATTTTATAACTTCTTTCTTCCCATTCTTGTATATCCCCATGGCCGTTTTTGTTTCCATTCTTTGCATCAAATTCAATGTCTCTGTTTCTCTTACTCACGTTTTGATGACCTCCTGGTTCTCTATTTACACTTTGAATTCCCTTGTAATTGGTTGCCGACCTTCTTGACCTCATCTTTCATTCGGTATCCGCGTTTTTCAGGTACAGATACTTGTGCACTACAGCCACCCATATAATTTGATCAATGTTACTGAGTCTTCCTTCAAAGCTAAGTTTACTCTGGGCAGTCTTCAGTTTGAAGGCAGACTTCAAAATACGCCCAATCCATGTCACCCTGCACTGCCTACAACTTTGTCATGGTAGACACCATGACGAAGTTGTGAAAGCAGTGACCAACAAACACCATTTCAAGATTTTCGGTCTTGGTGTTGCGCCGTTTTTCGCTGAGTATTGGTTTGTAGGCAGCAAAGAAACGCATAACACCAATCGAAGCTATGGGCACTTACTTGTACTTCTAAACGTAAGATAATCCAATGCCCTCTGGAATTACAGAATACTCTCCATTGAGCACCTTTGAGAGTTGTTTCAGTTATGTAAACCCGGGAGCTTTGCCCTAAATAAACTGAAATTTTGAACTAACTCTATCAGAAACAGGTCCATTGTGGATGGTGGCGAACGTTTCCTGAATGTCCAAAATGAGCACCACATTCCATGTCAGAGTTGCGCATGAGCACTAAATTTTCTCAATCATGTCTGCAGAAAACGTGAAATGAGCGCAGAAGCATCCGCTCAGTTAACTTCGAATGCATCGTCGCGGAGCGCAGTTCGAACCCTCCTCACAGTTATTTTCTCATCTGCTGCAAAGCCTTTGCACTGGCAAAGTGTTCCTGGTACTTATTGGCTGCGTTAAACCAAGTTCGCCAGAGAGTAATAACATTATAAACGAAATAGGCTTGGTCAAAACAAGGAAAAATGTATTTGTGGGCTCTGAAAGTTAAGTATTGGCACCATCATCGAAATATGCGTTTATAGGTGCCGTAAATATGCATTCAAAATGTGTCTACATCCATAAATTATGCTGTTATGTTATATAGGCGCCACACGGGCGCAAGGAAGAAAATAAGTATATTACCTAAAGTTCCGTTCTGTAGTCATAACCTATCACAAATGAAGTCATATCCGTTATATACCGCCCTCAGACCTGAAGTGTACCATAACACTTTGAATTTTTAGACAGCTCCTTTGACTGTTCTTACGAACAATTATTACTTTTTCTGTAGAAGTGATTTAAAGATAAATACCTTGGTAAATATTACTGTCTTCGACCTCCTGAATTCTATTGCCACGTCAAACCCCATTAAGGTAGCTACATCCGTGGCTGTTGACTTTTTCATTACTACTGTTGACTGTGCAGGTATGATTTCGTCTGATGCCAGCAACCATTGCCTTGGCTACGTGGTATATTCAAGCAATAGCAAAGCAAATAATACAGAACGAGCTTGTTACACCTTTCAACAAGTTTCTGATAAAGCGTTCAAACTGATTAGACACTCCCGTGTCTAATCAGTTGACTGAACTTATATTGTAAACAATATTAAGATAACTAATGCTTACTCTGCCTTTACGCAGGCATTTAGATTGATCTATACCAATCATTTTCTTTTTCACACAAGCAAACTCTCTAAAAAGATGAGAAGTCTCGGGTCACAAATGAACATACGACAGACTGACGATATAAATATATATATATATATATATATATATATATATATATATATATATATATATATATATATATATATATATATATATAGCAATGACTTAGTTTATAAATCTGGACTCGCAAGCAAAATTTGTTACTTATGCGGATGACAGCACCATGCTCTTTTCCAACAATGATGCTAATTATTTAATATTATGTGGCAATGAATTCCTGAATAATCTACACAAATGGCCGCACACAAATTACTTTAAAATTCATTCGACCAAACAAAATCAGTATTTTTACACGCCAGATATAGCATTATATGCGTGTACATTATTACTGTGACAGGAAAATTTAGCTTGTAAATAAGCACAAGATTCTAGGCGTTACGTTCTCCTGCCATTTCAAGTGGCGGTTGCAATACGGTGCGTTGATGCATTGCTTCAATGTTAATCGCATACACGTCAACATTCTTCGTGAGGTGTGTGCTGCCAGATTCTTTTGTGTTGCGCACCGCTCAGAGATTTGCGTTATAGCGCTGCACTTGTCACCAAAAAAAATAAAAAAGTGGAGACACGAAAGTCCGCACCTTCCGCCGTCCAAGTTACCCCCTCCTGCATCCCTGATACCTACTCTGAGGACTAGGTTCACGGGACCGGACTCCGAGCTGCATCTTGTACCCCTCAGCGGCGCCACAGGTCTGGTGCAACCAGGGCCCTGACCTGACATTGATGCTCTGAGTGAAACAAGCGCTGCCACATCCCCACCGGTGGCTGGTCCGTATGTACAACCCTGCTATGAGAGGCACACGCCACATGCAAGGGTACACGAATGCATCCTCGACTTTGTCCCTCTTCTTTGCCTGGGTTAGAACCTGCAACCTCCCATAGCCATGACACGAGTATGTTGTCTGTTCGACGGTCACTGCTGTTGGCCACTGCTATGGTGATCATTGGAAGATCGAACGAGGCATACATCTTATTAGAGCCGATGATGTTCATATTGAAAGGTATGAACGAATAAATCAATCTACTTGATGCGATGTACACCACACTGGCTACAGTAATAGAGTGCGTTCTCTTTTCCTTATCGTGCTCTCTATTTTGGGGAGAAATGAAGAAACGTTCACCACCCGACTCTCGATAGCTTACTATAAGATCACCACACACACGCATTTCACGATGGATGCAAGGAAGGCGGTCGACCGCGTAATGGCTTTGCAGTCATCTCGGCGTAGTGCATGGCTAGTGCATGGCTAGTAGGCCGTGAGGAGAAAATGTGATTGTCAAAGTTTTGCAATGTCTGTAGACCTCTGTGTTCTAGTGCACTTCTCTCGCGCTACGCTTGCTGAAATTCGCGGTTTCTTCCTGTGGAATCTTTTCCTATGCCGAGAGGATGATATCCAAACCATAAGTACGAAGCAAACGTTTTCCTTTCGCTTTCCGTACGTCTACAATGCTCTTTGCTGCGTGTAATTCACCGCTTGCTAAAGTCGTATCCTTCTTTCATTCGATAAAAGAAGCGTCTTTTGTCCGTTTCTCGGGATTCTTCTCTGCGCACGTTCCATGCTACGTGTCTTCTATGTTGCCCTTGGCACGTGATATACTTTGCGGCTATGCACGCAAAGGTATACAGCACACCGTGAAAACGTAGCTCTCACTTCAAGCTTGCAGGTTAGGCCTTCATTCAGCGTGATGGATGGAGGCTTTGGCTCATATATCGCAAGGCTCGGGCCATTGCCGAGAGGCCCAGCCGCAGACGACTCGTTATACAGGTGCCTGCGAAACGGCGCCTAACTTTTCTTCCGAAGTACTTGGATGCTGAGAAAATTGAAAGCAACAGTGACACCGGCGAGAAGGTGAGCAGTCATGTAGGTGCAGGTAACAAGAACGCAAGAAACCAAGCTATGAAGCAGCCGACACATGCCAGTCATAGATATTCATGAAGATGCGTTCACTGACAAGAAAAAGAAATACTCTCTGCGACCACGGTGTGTCTGCGACTTAGTGGCACGGGTGTAATGGGTTTCCGAAGGTATTTTATCCATCATGCTTTTTGATGACCCACTGCATGAATGGTAAGCTCGGAGCATCCATCGTGCGAAATACCGTGAAAGAATTCAGTCGCACGTGCAGGAAAAGTGGTAGAAGACTTGGAATACGATGGAAGCTTGAACCGTCGAGAGTGGTGATGCCAGCCTGGGCGGGCTTAATATTCGTGCACACGAGGAGTGGTAGTCCTTTACGCACTATATTCATAGCGCTCTCGGCGTGGAGCTTGTGGGATGTGCGCCCGCGTACGCACGCACGCACGCACGCACGCACGCACACACACACACACACACACACACACACACACACACACACACACACGTATATATATATATATATATATATATATAGTAGTAACTGGATGTTTCAATGGGCCAAGCGTATTTAGGAAAATCAGAAGCACAACTTGGCGGTTACCTTAGGTTTATTATTTACCCAACAGTTTCGGTCGGTGGACCGACCTTTTTCAAGGGTCGGTCCTTGAAAAAGGTCGGTCCACAATAAACCTAAGGTAACCGCGAAGTTGTGCGTCGGATTTTCCTATATATATATATACAGGGTGTTTCAGCGAAGACTTTCATAATTTCTTTAAGGTTGCCTGTGGCAGATAGCCCAATTCTAGTTAATGAGCTGATCTACTCGACGAGGCGGACATGCAAAAAAATTGAAATGCATAATCGACTAATCAAAAAAATTCACTAACTACTTTTTTATCTAATTAACTGATATTGCAATTTACAAATTGTCGGCGTGGAGTTCGCAAGACGGATCCACTTGGAATTATTTCGCAGGATGACACCAGTTTCGAGATAATAATTCCCGAACTTTGCGGAGAAATGCATTGGCGTTCCGGTTAATTTTGTGCTTCAATGCCTAAAGCGACTTTTTGCTAAGCAACTAACTGGAACGCCAATGCATTTTTCCGCAAAGTTCGGGAATTAATATCTCAAAACTGGTGTGATCCCGAGAATTCTTTCTAAGTGGATCCGTCTGGCGAACTCCACGGCTACAATTTGTAAATTGCAATATGGGCCATCAGTTAATTAGTTAAAAACCTAATTAGTGAATTTTTGTTAATTATTCGATTATGTATTTCAATTTCTTGTGCAAATAATGTCCGCCTCTTCGAGTAGACCAGGTCATGAACTAGAATTGTGCTATCTGCCACAGGCAACCTTTAACAATTTTTGAAAGTGTTCGCTGAAACACCCTGTATATATATACAAGGTGTCCCTACTAAAAGTTGCCAATGTTGTAAAAACGACGGAGTGTGCTAGGAGGCTCAAACCAACTCAGTAGTGTGGGGGATCGCGTGTCCTAGTCTGCAGTATTTTTTTTTAAGTTTTGCACAGTCAATAATTCGTATAAACTAATTGCCTAACTTTTTAAATATTGGCTTCACCAAGAAAGTGCCAATACGAAAGTTGCAGATCACATTTAAAAATGGCCGACTGAAGTGTTTGCAACTAAGTACCATTGATGGAGCTTCTTGTAATTGCCTCTAAAAAAAGCCCGCGAAATACAAAAACAACCATGTGATTGCGCCACTGATTCAGCGCAATGATTCAGCGCCACCGCAGCGCGGCCAATGGATGGAGTAAATGGAGAAAGAAAGCTTCTCGTTCCTCCATGGTCCAGCGTAATGCGCTGCTGCTAGGCGCCTGGCTGAGAACATGCGTGCAATCATGGATGGACGCAGTGCCATATTTCAGCCGTGTGACGAATTATTTTATCTTACCATTCATCGTTTTACCAATTCGCTATTGAAGAATCAGCAAGTCCCGAACGCGCTTGCCATGCGCTGAAAGCATTAATTACAGTGATTTAGGTAAGGAATACAATGACATCCTTTGGTTTGAGGCGACTTTGGTCTTTCTGGACTTTTAAATTCTGTTCCAACAGCGCAAGAACATTCTGTTCAACAACGAAAGAAGAGAAGGGAAGTACACAGGGTTAGCACTGTTAGCTTCCAGCTGCGCCGGGGCAACAGGTTTTTCAGTGTCGAGACGTGCGAGGATAACTCGCTGCACGTTACATGCACACCACCACAAAGTCCGAGCCCGGCCCGGGCCCGGGTCAAAAAGCACATGGCGTGCCCAAGCCCGGCCCGATCCCGTGACAAAACTGCCCTACCCGGCCCGTGGGCCGGCCGGGCCGGGTAGGGCAGTTTTGTTGGCCCACGGGCCGGGCCGGGCCCGGGCTTTCGGGTAAGCCCGAGCCCGTGCAGTGCTCTAACCCAGTATATATATATATATATATATATATATATATATATATATATATATAATGTGCTGCAGCAAACAAATACCAGCACCAGAAGCAGCATTGAGTGGTCCTACATGAGGGTCAGGCCTGCGAGTCTCTGACCGTTCACATAAATTCACAGGGTCTCTTATGTTATCCCGAATACGACTCGAAGGCGAAAGCCCAAGTGCCGATGCATTAATTACCCAGTTTAATTAGCCACCTCAATTTTCTGAGTCAGTCACGTTAAATTGCTGAGTCATTCATTTTAATCGCTTTGTCAGCCCTCTTAATTCACTTGTCATCCTCTTAATCCGCTTTGATTCCTCTTAATTTGCTTTGTCCTCATTACTAATTCAATTTGATTGTTCTTAATTGGTTTAGTAACCCGCTTCGATTACTCTTAATTGACTTTGATTATACTTAAATCTCATTGAGTCAGCTTAATTCAGTTTGATTCCTCTTAAATCGTTTTGTCCTCCTTCTTAGTTGGCTTTGTTATCCACTCATGCCCAGTGATGCTTGCTACCCAGCATTGCTACGCTGCTGGGTTTTTTTGCAAGCAGTATCTCATCAATGCTGCTCGTGATGCTCTTTCTTTTGTCAGGCGCAAGAATGGAGGCACTGTTTCGTTTGGACAGGTCGAGAACGTCTTCATTATAACTTATGAACGATTCGCCCGGCTAATGTGCCCGCTTGGGCGAACACTATTCTACGCGCAGCTGTAACACGGCGGGCCGCCCATGGCACCCAAACACTTCTGCGCGGGTGGTATTGAATGTGAACCAGGTTGTAAAATCTGCCTCGTGGTTTTAAAATGGGCGGTAAGCCACTTCCGAAAGATAGAAGATGACATTGTTAAGTTTAGTGGTGTTATCCCGTCGGTTGTGACGAGAGCCAGTTCTCTCTTATGACGAGAGCCAGTTCTCTACATCACTGTCGTATGTGCCCCTGAAGACTACCGGATTTTGCTGACGAGGCGCTCTAGAGCTTATGACGGACGGTGATGGAGGCAGGGGCCTGGTTGCGTCGACAGGCATAGTGGGCTGTAGCGTACAGGTCCGGAGTTCCAGAATGACAGCTCGGCAGTTTACCTGGTACTTCCAGCAACTGAAGGGAGATTTATTCACACGGAAGAGGCTGATAGAGCACCAACTTCAGGGTAGGGCACTGTATTCTAACTTCGGAGTCATCTTTCACGATGCTTTGGCGATCCACGATTATGTAATTACGTGGAATACAAAAAATAATGGAGTATCTCCAAGCAACAGCAAACCACATTACCTTGGTTCTGTCCAGCTACGTGGGATTTGCACATCTTTACATATTGGTGCATGATAGCTGGGACACCCTGTATGTGTGTGTGTTTGTGTGCAATATATATCAGTAATGAATCGATTAACTCTTCCATGATTACAAAAATAAATTCAGGCATGAACGCGATAACCAACGACACCACTTTCGCCTCAGCACATCAAAAAGAAGGAAAGGTGAATTAAGGTTAGGGTTTAGGTAGGCATTTAGAGTGCTTAAGCGTTCCTGAACTGAATTCGGCCTACAGTAATGTCACAAGAAATACGCCAGGGCTGCTAAGTTGTGAGCGCTGCTACATTGATAATTGTAGTAGCTCATATGTCGTGAGAGAAAAGGCAGTCATGTAAAGCCTACACTCGTTTTTTCTCCTTTTTTTTCTTTTTTTAAAGGACACAACAGGAATCAAAGCCAGTGATTCACGTTCTAGGACACGTGATAGTGCACCCCGGTTCCAATCGCAGTAGTCGTAAACAAACTGAACGTAAAGCACAACATACATTCTCTGATAGCGCCATTTTAATTGCTTCGTACATTACCTTCTAGAAACCTTATTAAGCACTCAAATATTGTATTTATTGTTTTATAAGGACTGCGAAATAGCCTTTCCTTGATTTTGCCGTGTCTTCATTGTCATTGTGACCACGTTATCATATGCAAATGGCAGTATTTATTCTGTTACTGCTACGAAATCGCAAATGATGGAGTTATCCGAATGGCGCATTCTTAAACAAGAAGTTGGCTCCTTTTGGGGGCACCGGCTGCTCTTTGCCGCTTGGAAGAGATTTATTAAATAACAAACTGCGCCGAAATACCCTGAATAGAAACAAACTAAATACACACAACCAAATCTGCATAGGAGTACGGGATTGCATGAATTATAGTACATGAACACGACGAACATGTATAAACGTGTAGAGTTCCATGAATAATAGAAGGTACTTCACTCTCAGGCAATGAACTTCCCTTCTTAGAGTTGAGACGGGTATATAGCCATTGTGACGAGCCTAGTTGGATGTGAAGCGTAGGACCGAGTGGCTGCTACCACCATTGTTTGTCTGTTGCCGTGTATCATGGGTTGATCTCTTCATTCTGGTATTTTGTATACTTGTGCCACCCCCCGTGCGCGGAAATTTGCTGTTGAAGGAAGCGTCTGCACTATGACAAAAAGATGCGTCCCTCTCTGTGGTAATCTTTCATCCTGTCTTCACGAAGGGGCGTCGTCATTACTGCTCTTCTGAATTGACAGCCTTTGTCAAAAACGTACGGACTACTCCACGCTTCCACCATATAAGTCGTTCGGCTGTGTGGTGCGGCAACGGTTAGGCGGCCGGCACGCCAAACCTTTAGTTGGTGAGCACGAGAGTTCTTTTCTTTCCCCAGAGAGTTGAAGCTTCAGAATACCACGCAAGCTCCACCAGACAGACTGCACTCCGAACAGCGGTCACAGGCAACTTAATACGTATAGTTTTGACAAAGTGTGTACTTTTCTGTTGTATGCGTCTTACTTTGCACCGAAGTTGCCCTCATTATATCTGACACACTCAACTATAGTAACAAGTGGCAGTAAAGTATTTCTTACGTTTATCCCTCAGGCTGTATCTTATCGGTCACAGTAACTAGCTGTCACTGTATAGTCAATATTCTAAGACATTCAAGCACACGCCTAGCATTGACGGCTGCTTATTGGGGTCACAGTCTCTTATATATGTTCAGTACGACAATGCTCGTATAGTTGATTAGGAGCACTGTCAGCAACGCGTCATTTTGGGAGGCAGCTCACGCTATTAAATTACAGTTGTGAAAGTATTTGTAGTTTTTTTTTCATTCATTTTTTTATCCTTTCTAATATATTTATGATACTAAAACATGATTTCTCCTTTGCTTACGACTAACTCCTCATTACCCATGACCTTTATACCTATGTATACGTCTGCCAGCATGCCACCGTTTACTCACCAATTTTTGTGAGTGCTACCAAAGCACTCTGCCCTTCCCTGGCAGCTCAGACGTGGTGAAGTGCTATCAGTAGACCTTGGGCACGCTGCCTGAAACCTAGCACGCTGTATCAGACGGTTGTCTTTATCTTCGTGTCAAATGCGAAACACAACTGTGGCGTCATCTCGTGTCGTTCTTTCTTTATTACGTGCCTCTATTACGGTGGTCACACTGTCGCGACATACGCCCGCATTTCGTTCTCTTCTCAACTCACCCGTCTCAAGTTTTTCCTCTGTTCTTTTCAAGCTGCCTGGATCAAGACGTGTCGACGCAGAAGGATGATAGTCACACCTAATGCGTTGCTTCGATGCCCAAATGTACGAAGAAAAGAAAAATATATATATATATGATGACAATACGGAAGTGCCTCTTATACCTCTCTCTCTCTTAGTGTAATACATGCGATTCTGTTTTTCGTAGCCTTCTTATTGCTGTCTACGCGTGATGTCTTCAAAAGCTCAAGTTTTTTCGGAATTGAATCCTCAGGCGTCTCGCGTAGTCGATGTTGATATTACCGATCATTATCCCATATTTGTCACGTTTAGTAGTCCTGTAGCCAGCATTAATATAACATTTATTATAACACACTATCATCAAGAAAATTTTAATAATGCTATTTCTCAGTGTGACTGGGCCAAAATAAAACCTCTAAGTGATTTACAACAGGCAGTAGATGTGTTCAGCTCTTTATTTTGGGAAGCTGTTTCTTCTAACAGTTCTACCATTGCATGCTACAAGAAATACCAAACACCTAAGAAATTTTGGATGTCATCTGCTCTTTTAAATAGTCTGAGAAAAAAAGATAATTCCTACAAAAAAAAAGTTAAGAAGCAACCTTTTAATAGCGCCCTGGCACATCACTATGCATGTTATTATTAACTCTTTACAAAAACACGCCGAGAAGCGCTACTATGACAATGAATTCACAAAAAATAAAATTAATCCTAAACAACAGTGGAAACTTGAATGATTTTTAAATATACCTTCTGCGAGCTCGTCCATAAGGAAAATAAGGTACAATAACGTCACGTATCATCACTCTGCTGGTATTTCAAATGCATTTTCTGCTTATTTCTGTTTACCATCCAGAAGTCAGAAAGGCGCTTATTCATCTAGTTTGCCGCGTTTGCCTCACTCATTTGTTTTTTCTCTCTCCTTCTTCTTCTGACGAAACAGTGTAGTCTATTCTTAATCTTAAAAATACTACTCCCGGTCTCTGTAACATTTGTGCACGTCATTTAAAGATTGCTGCGCATTTGATTTCTGATCCCTTAAGACAAATTATGAACCTTATTTTTACGGAAGGTTGTTCTCCTGGCTCATTAAAGCATGCGAATGTCATAGCAATCTTTAAGAAAGGCGATGAAGATGCAGTTACAAATTATAGGCCGTTATCTATTCTCTCTTCATTAGGTAAAATCATTGAGCCTTTGTTTGTTAAGCGCCATAATACTTACCTTACAAAATTGAATATTATCAAACCTTGCCAGTTTGGTTTCGCCAAGCAAACTCCACTTACCATGCCTTAGTTTCTTTAAATGATTTTATCAAACATTCAATTGATAATGGTAACTTCTCAGGTTCCGTATTTCTGGATTTAACTAAAGCTTTTGACACGCTCAGTCACTTTCTTCTTTTCAGCAAGCTTGGTTTTTATGGTATCACAGGTCCCGCCTTAAACTTCTTAAACAGTTACCTTCTCAACCGACAATAGGAGGTCTTCACTGGGTGGCTCTTACTCAAACACCAAGATTGCTAATCAAGGTGTTCCTCAGGGTTCCATTCTTGGTCCCCTACTTCTCATCATTTATATAAATTACCTCCCTGACGTCTTAATTTCCAAACTGTGTACTAAGTGCGGTTGCTAACTGGTGCAAACATACTGATATAACTACAAACCCTTCTAAAAAGAAATTCATTATTTTCAGATCCTTCAAAAGCCGATATTTACTTCAGCAGTTTTGGCGCTAGGTCCTAATATTATCGCTGCTTGTGATTTTGTCTCATTTCTTGGAGCGCATACGTCATAATTAAGAAAAAACTGCTTTTGGTATTCCTGCATTAACTAAAGCTAGGCCATATTTTTCTACTAATGGATTGTTATCTCTCTAGTTTTCCTTCATCCACAATTATTTAAACTTCGCTATAGCTACTTGGGGAAACACACATCAATCGCATATGTCGTCCGCGCAGCACAACCAAAACCAAGCAATCCATATCATTACTTTCAGTCCTCGTCTGTCTATTGCTCTTGCATTACTTAGGCAATACATTTTATGTCTTAGAAAGTTATTGCAATTTAATTATACCGGCTTGTTCTTTTACAGCAAAGCTGTATACCTCCCGTATACAGCGATGTCACCGAGCGACGATACAGCGACGTCACCGAGCCTGCTCCGGTTCATCGCAAGTAAGGCTAAAGTCACCGAGGCGGATCTTGTCAGCCGAGGTATGCCGAAGATCAATATCAAAATATCCAACTATGAAAAGCACTTCAGGCAGTTATCAAGTAGCAAGCCTTTTCGAAATGACAATAGCCAGGACATTGCTATGCTTATGGAGCTGATGTTGCAAGTGCAGGCGTCTCAAATTGAGCAACATAGAAAATTTCTTGCTATGATAACCGAGACTCTGCGCACTAACAAGGGTCACAAAGCTGAATTAGTGAAGCCGGACATGTTCGATGGGACGACAGCCTCGGCAACCACTTGGCTGAAGTTCTTTGAATACGCTTGTGAAAAGAACTACTGGATGACGTCGCAGGATAAAGTGCGAAATATGTGGCTGTTTCTTGTACACAATGCCAAGAAATGCATATAAGCTTCGCATAATGGACCATCAGGACGACGCCTGGGATCACTGGAGAGCAAGTTTTTTCCCCGATTTTGATCAGAACCTGGTAGACAGATGGGACAAAGCTATATTTTTGAAACAACGCTCAAGTTCTCGAATTGACTATTTCTACGAGAAGAGACGGCTGTTAATGTTAGCAGATCCTACTTTGCCTGAGTCATCTATTGTGCCGTTAGTCATCCATGGTATGACAAAAGAATGCCAAAGGCAAGTGCAAATAAGGTCGCCCAAGACAGTTGAAGACCTACTGGGGTGCCTTAAGGACGTTTGCCATGAAGCCCCTGGGCCCGTTGCACAACATAATTGGATCCATCCAGCCAGAGTTCATCCGGATAATACAGCGTCAGCGATGACAACATCCACCAGAAACGCAGCGTCTGGCTATTCCCCTTGCAACCAAGACGTCAAGGAGACAAAAAATGAATAAACGTGGGCGCACAGCCCCAACCGTGTAACCAAAACGAGGCTGTCTACTTGATTCGATCAAACGTTTGGCAAACGGCACTACTTATTAACGGAAAAAAAATAAGTGCCCAAGTCGACACAGGAGATTCAGTGACTCTGATTAATCAAACCATGGTGAAGGCAGATAGCATGCGACAAGGTAAAGGGGTAACGGTTAAGAGCGACGATAGATCGTCTCGAACAATGCACACCTGGACAAGAGTCAATATACATTTGGCTGGGGAGGACTTCACGGTAGAAGCGCTGGTTATGCGTGATGTCGAATTCTTGTTTGTACTGTCAAGACCCGACATGAAGAAGCTACGAATGAACATTTCTTGGAAAGATGAAGTTACTCTAGACTCCCTGGTTTCGAGTGTCCAGACACCGCCACAGATGAAAATTGCCAAATATGCTAATGATATATTGACAATTTTTCCCGAACTTGTATGCCTCGATACATATTCACCTGCAGCTTCTGTACCCGAGGTACCTTTTGAACTTCGCGACACGACTGTTCTATGGAAGAGAGCCTACAGTATTTCTCATGACAAGAAATTATGGCTGAAACAAGAGCTGCAACAAATTCTGAACACTGGAATAATAAGGCCCTCAACTTCACCTTTTGCGTCTCCTATATCTATTGTCCCTAAAGAAGATGGTTCACTGCGACTTTGAACCAATTATCGGCAAATCAACACCCAAGCAGAACTGTATCCATTCCCTGTGCCTTTGATTGATGACATCAATAATGACACTGGAGGATGCCAATGGCTCTCACGTATCGATTTGTCCAAAGGTTATTGGCAGGTTCCCCTCCAGGAAAAGATCAAATAAGTACATGGCATTTATAACGCCATTTGATATATATGAATACAACCGTCTGCCATTCGGTAAGAAGAACTCGGGCGCTTGGTTTCAGCGCATGATGAACTGGGTACTTAAAGATTTCATAGGAGATTTCTGCAATGTTTATGTAGATGACATCATCATTTACTCCCGTACCGAGGAAGAGCACTGTTCCCGCGTCTCTCAAATACTAGAAGCGTTGAGAAAGTCACACATGCAGATAAACAAGAAGAAAAATAATTCTTTCAGAGAAAGGTAGTGTTCCTCGGCAGAGTCCAGGATGGCTTCACGAAGACGACAAAGGAACAGTCCGTCCAACGAATCAAGAAAATGCATAAATCCTATGATGTTCACTCACGGTGTGAGTTCTTAGGACTGGCAGGACATTTTAGAGCGTTCATTAAAGACTTTGCGGCGATATCCAGGTGTCTTACAAGGCTCATTCAAAATCAAGTTCGCTTTGTGTGGAGCGACCAGTGCGACCGTGCATATGAAGAACTGGTGCGCGCAATATCTTCAGATCCAATCCTGATATTACCCGATTTCGCAAAACCCTTCGAGCTCTGCACTGACGCGTCTAATTAAGGCACAGGAGCAGTATTATACCAACGAGATACCAGCCAAGACAGAAGCAAACAGTTAAAGGTGATTGGCTATTACTCCTACGCCTTTTCAAAAGCGGAAGTAAATTACACGACCACGGAAAAGGAGGCCTTAGCTGTAGTGCTGGCGTTAGGATACTTCAGGAGTTATTTGGAGGGCCGTCGGTTCAAGTTTTTCACGGACAATCAGGCTTTGACATACCTTCTGAGCCTTACACAACCGAAGGGAAGAGTGGCAAGATGGATTAACGCGATTCAGCAGTTCACATTCGAATGTCAGCCACAGACCTGGTGAAAAGCTACCTGACGCGGACGCGTTATCAAGATTGCACAATACCGCCAATAAACAACGATCAAGAGGCACATGTCGCAAGTGTATAGGAAGACACTGAAGAACTAAAATTAATCGACGCAAAGTTTGTTGTCCCTAAAAGCTGTATATCTAAAATATTACGGCTCTATCATGACAGTCCACACTCAGGGGGGCATGATGGCTTTTGGCGGACCTACTGAAAGATTGAGAAACGTTTTACGTGGAAGAACATGAAAGCCGATATAGAGAATTACGTCAAAACCTGTCATCAATGTCAGACTATCAAAGCCATGTTGCGACCAAAAGGAAACCAGATGGTCATTCCTTTGTATTCAGATGTCCCCTTCAAAGTCGTTCATCTCGATTTCGCTGAAATCAAAAAGAGTGGGGAGGGTGTGCGCAGGACTCAGTCTTTTATAGTGGCTGTTGACCAGTGCACACGTATGGCGGCGGCGAAACACGGAAGAGAAGATGCTAACAGTGTCATTGCAGTGATGGAAAGAGAGGCATTTATACACACCATGGTGATTGTTTCTGATAATGGACCTGCATTCCGCAGTGAGAGGCTCCGTCGGTGGGCAGCAGAAAAGGGTATCACTTTGATATTTTCCACACCATACCACCCGGAAGGAAATGCCCTAGCGGAACGCCTTGTACGTGACATCAAGACCTTCATTTCTATATACGCAGAATTTCGTGAAGGATGTAAGTGCGCTCTTGAGGCTGCGGTTTGGCATCAGAATCCCTCTCACACAGCTGGACTTGGCTGTATCCCTCAATTTGCTGCCTTTCAGAAGACGAGGTGGTTATCAGCAGATTACGAACTTGGCATAGAAGGGCAGATCCATATTCCAGAACGCAAGAAGACGTCAAAGGAATACCATATGTATAAACGTACAATGAAAAAATACTACGACTCGCGCCATGCAACTCACATGCCCAACATACAACCTGGAAACATGTTGCTAGTGCGAAAAGGTCTTGATCATTCTAAGAATGCTTTCACAGGCCCTTATGTTGTCCTCAAAACGGTGAAGCAGCAAGGTATACTCAAGTCAGTGTACTTTGAAGGACCAACAGGCAAGACAGAAGTTACAACTGTAGGTAACCTAGTGCCTTGCCATCCGCGGAAGGATGGCAATAAGAGAACCGGAGGATGTAACGTCCCGGTCAAAAGAAGAAGAGGAAGTGAAGAGAGAGACGAAGAAGATGATGATCGAATGAAAACAGTAAACTGCTGATCAGTCTCGGATCCTTTATTTTACACACACACACACACACACACACATGTATATATATATATATATATATATATATATATATATATATAGTAACGGGGTTTTTCAATGGGCCAAGCGTATTTAGGAAAATCAGAAGCACAACTTCGCGGTTATCTTAGGTTTATTATTTACCCAACAGTTTCGGTCGGTGGACCGACCTTTTTCAAGGGATCGGTCGGTGGACCGACCCTTGAAAAAGGTCGGTCCACCGACCGAAACTGTTGGGTAAATAATAAACCTAAGATAACCGCGAAGTTGTGCTTCTGATTTTCCTATATATATATATATATATATATATATATATATATATATACTTAGTGACATCACCACGCTTTCATATTGTTACGCGAACGAAGGATTGAGTACTGGAGACTATTTACAAAATATATTTACACAGGATAGCTGCAGCGCTGGCCAGTTCAGCCGACAGCTCGAGAGCAAAGCGCAATTCGTCTTCTTCGTCTGGGCGCCCGCGCGCATCGTCCATAAGAAACACGCAATATGCATGTATCATTATCCCCGGCGGCAGAAGCACCGTCCCGGTGCATCTATATGTCAGTGGGGAAAAACTCCGAGACAGGAGTTTTTCAGACAGGCCAACGTGACGAGTCGGTGACCACAGGAGTACCAGAGATCCAGGCGAAAAGTGAACGTCTCTGTGATGTCGATCGTACAAACGCCGCTGGTTCGCTTGGGAGGTCAGGAGGCGAGCGCGGGCAATTTCGCGAGCTTGGGCAGCCCTGGTGATGGCGTCAAGTGCATATTCGCTGGTCTCTGCTGCGGCGGTTGGAAGGGATGTGTCCAGTGGCAATGTGGGTTCTCGGCCAAACAACAGAAAGAACGGGGAATAGCCGGCAGTGTCGTGGCGCGAAGAGTTATATGCAAATGTGACATACGGTAGGACGAGGTCCCAATCAGTATGGTCAGACGAGACATACTTTGCAAGCATGTCTGTCAGGGTTCGATTGAGACGCTCCGTGAGACCATTGGTCTGTGGATGGTAAGACGTAGTCAGCTTGTGCCTGGTTGAGCAGGACTGCAGTATGTCGGCGATGACTTTTGAAAGGAATGTCCGACCACGGTCAGTGAGCAGTTGGTGTGGAGCTCCATGCTGCAGAATCACGTCGCGTAAAAGAAAATCGGCGACATCTGTGGCACAGCTTGTTGGAAGCGCTCTGGTGATGGCGTAGCGCGTGGCGTAATCTGTCGCCACAGCGACCCACTTGTTGCCAGACGTTGATAGAGGGAAAGGGCCAAGTAAGTCCAAGCCAACGCGAAAGAACGGCTCCAAAGGAATGTCGAGCGGTTGAAGGCACCCGGCAGGGAGCGTCGATGGTGTTTTCCGCCGCTGGCATTTATCACACGCCGCAACGTATTTCCGTACGGAGCGGGCGAGGCCTGGCCAAAAGAAGCGTCGGCGAATCCGGTCGTAGGTGCGGGAGACGCCGAGGTGACCTGCCGTTGGAAAGTCATGAAGTTCTTGGAGAACAGCTGACCGGAGGTGCCGAGGAATGACGAGGAGTAGGGCAGGCCCGTCGGGGCGGACGTTGTGGCGGTATAATACACCATCCCGGAGAACAAACAAATGAAGGGACGAATCAGAAGGCGAAGATTCCAAACGATCAATGATGGCGCGCAAGGTGGCATCACGGCGTTGCTCGTCGGCGACTTGTGGCAGCCGAGAAACCGAGAAAACGCAAGCGTCGGCATCGGTGTCAGGGTCGGCGGGTGGTTCGTCCACTGGATAGCGTGATAAGCAGTCTGCGTCTTGATGTAGGCGGCCCGACTTGTAGACTACCGCATAGGAAAATTCTTGTAGCCGCAGAGCCCAGCGACCAAGCCGGCCGGTAGGATCCTTGAGTGAGGAAAGCCAGCAGAGCGCGTGGTGGTCCGTGATTACAGATAAATGCGTGCCATACAAGTACGGGCGGAATTTAGAAACCGCCCAGACGAGGGCCAGGCATTCACGCTCTGTAATCGAATAGTTGCGCTCCGCTGCTGTGAGGAGGCGGCTAGCGTAGGCGATAACACGATCGCGTCCCTGTTGGCGTTGGGCTAAGACGGCTCCGATACCGTGACCACTGGCATCGGTACGGACCTCTGTAGGGCAGGACGGGTCAAAGTGGGCCAGAATAGGCGGCGTGGTGAGAATGTTGGTCAGGTGGGAAAACGCGGCAGTTTGAGCGGGACCCCAGGTAAACGGCCCGTCCTTCTTCAGAAGATCCGTAAGTGGTCGGGCAATCGCTGCGAAGTCTTTAATGAACCGTCGGAAGTAGGAGCAGAGGCCTACAAAACTTCGGACGTCTTTGACAGACTAAGGTACAGGAAAAGACGTGACAGCACGAATTTTCTCCGGGTCTGGTTGAATACCGGAAGCGTCGACGAAGTGGCCCAGCACTGTAATCTGCCGACGACCAAAGTGACACTTCGAGGAATTTAGTTGGAGCCCAGCCTCGCGAAAGACTTGAAGAACAGCTGATAAGCGCTCGAGGTGTGTCTCAAACGTAGGTGAAAATACGAGAACGTCGTCTAGGTAGCAAAGGCATGTTGTCCATTTGAACCCTTGAAGCAAAGAGTCCATCATACGCTCGAATGTGGCTGGGGCGTTGCACAGACCGAATGGCATAACTTTGAATTGATAAAGACCATCAGGGGTGACAAATGCGGTCTTCTCTCGGTCCCTTTCATCCACAGAAATTTGCCAATAACCAGACCGAAGGTCTATTGATGAGAAGTAGTTGGCACCGTGGAGACAATCGAGGGCATCGTCAATGCGAGGCAAGGGATAGACGTCTTTTTAGTAATTCGGTTTAGATGACGATAATCTACGCAGAAGCGCCACGTGCCATCTTTCTTTTTAACAAGCACAACGGGCGACGCCCAAGGGCTCGACGAGGGTTCAACAATGCCTTTGGCAAGCATCTTGTGCACTTCATCTTGAATAACCTTACGCTCTGAAAGAGAAACTCGATATGGCCGGCGATGAATAGGACTGGCATCACCAGTATTTATGTGGTGCTTAACATTTGAAGTCTGGCCCAACTGTCGATTGTTGAGGTCGAAGATGTCTTGGTACGAAACCAAAAGGCGACACAGAGCTGCTGCTTGTTCAGGCAATAGGTCCGCAGCAATCATGGGACTAAAGGTTTCGTCACGGCAAATAGCATCCTGTGGACATGGTGAAGACTCGGAGCAGCCGTCTACGGAAAACGCCGTGACGTGGTCATCTCCTATAGCGCGCAGCGTTGCAACCGATATGCCTTGGGGTAGAACTTGCTTTGTTAGTCCAAAATTGACGACGGGAAGGCATGTCCGGTTATCGACGACGGTTACGACGGAGTGGGGCACAGTGATATCGCGCAGCAAAAGGACATCAGGAACAGGAGTAGCGACGTAATCACCATCGGGCAGAGGGAAAGATGATAGCAATTCGACGAAAGTCAAGGTTTTAGGCGGCAGGCGGACGAAGGCGGTCGGACTAAAGTTGTTCGGCAGTTCAGCACGAATATGCGCGAGTAGAGGAAGTTCGAGGCAAAGGGTACCGGTAGAACAGTCGATCAAAGCTGAATGCGCCGTAAGGAAGTCTAGTCCGAAGATTAGGTCATGGGGACAATTGGTCAGCACTGTAAAAAGAACTGGAATGTGGCGGTCGGCGATACTGATCCGGGAAGTACACATTCCAGTGACGGCAACAGTGCTGCCATCGGCGACGCGTACAGCTCGTGTAGTAGCAGGCGTGAGAACCTTTTTCAATCGACGACGGAGGTTATTACTCATTATGGACACCTGGGCTCCAGTATCTATTAACGCCGTCAAAGGGACACCGTCGACGTGGACATCAAGTAAGTTCTGGTTCGTTGGGAGCGTCAATGGGGGATTTTGACACGACGAAGATAATGCAGCGCTACCCCCAGGAGCTGCATGGTCTAGTTTTCCGTCCGGGAAGACCCATAATTGGTCGGCGACGAATAGCGGCGTGGCTGGGGCGACGGGGACCGACGGCGCAGAGGTGACGGTGAGCAAGCGGGACGACTGTCATCGATGGATACGTCAGAGGTAGAAGGCATACGGCGAGGCGAGTAGCGGCGAGGGTCGGCATATGGGCGCGGAGACGGGGAGAAGTAGCTCGAATACGGTGATATCCAGGAGGTGCGGCAGTGGCGAGCGACGTGGCCAATGCGGTGACAACGGAAGCAAATGGGCTTGTCATCCGGAGTTCTCCACTCGGTAGGGTTGCGGTATCTGGGAGGGGAATACAGATTGGTGCTAGGCGCAGCTGTCGGCACCAGTCGGGCGTCAGGTCGCGAGACGGAGCAGGCAGCAGGAAAACCGAGGTTGGCAAATTCTTGCCGCACAACTTCCTGAATGAGGGAGATCGCCGGGGCTGGTTGGTCAATGGCGGGGTCAACTGGGCGTGGATGGAACGGGGCAGGACTTACAGCCTCGAGCTCGCGGCGAACAATACGTGTGACGGTCTCATTGGACGGGGGTGAAGCGGTAATGGCGACGCAGGAGGACGTCGCAGCCGTGTTAGGGAGCCGGGAGAACTGCGGAATGACGCGGCGGCTTTTGGCGAGCTCAAAGCGGCGGCATTCCTTGATAATGACGTCGATGGTGGACACATAGTTGAATATCAACAAGTTGAACGCATCGTCCGCGATCCCTTTGAGAACGTGGCCTACCTTGTCAACTTCGACCATGTTCGCGTCGACTTTTCGGCAAAGAGCGAGCACGTCCTGTATGTACGAGACATACGATTCAGTAGAAGACTGCACTCGAGTAGCAAGCTCTTTCTTTGCAGCCAGCTGCCGACCGGTCGGATTTCCAAAAAGGTCGCGGAGCTTCTCCTTGAAAGCATCCCAGCTAGAGATCTCCTCCTCGTGTGTCCGGAACCAGACACGAGGTGTTCCGTCCAAGTAGAAGAGGACGTTCGCGAGCATAATGGTAGGGTCCCAGTGGTTGTTGCGGCTAACAAGCTCATACATGCTGAGCCAGTCATCAACGTCGACATTATCTTGGCCGGAGAATATGCCAGGATCGCGGGGAGTGGCAACCGTGACGTACGTTGTGGTTGGAGTCGGAGTAGTAGGAGCAGACGAGGTCTCGTCAGCGGGAGCCATGGTGGAAAGCTGGACGGTGCGGCCGCTGCGGAGCTCCGTGGCGAGGACGGGGAACGGCACGCTCCACCAAAATGTTACGCGAACGAAGGATTGAGTACTGGAGACTATTTACAAAATATATTTACACAGGATAGCTGCAGCGCTGGCCAGTTCAGCCGACAGCTCGAGAGCAAAGCGCAATTCGTCTTCTTCGTCTGGGCGCCCGCGCGCATCGTCCATAAGAAACACGCAATATGCATGTATCAATATATAAGAGAGAGACCAGTCTAGCAACTCATTCAGTTCATTCACAGACAGCCATGGGTAGACCACGGAAATTAAAGACACCAGAAGAACAGCGTGACTACAATGCTCGACCATGTGTAGTGTTTGATACAGCTTCGCTGGACATTCACGTTCGCAGGGTGGGATTGGCGGCCAATTTATTAACAATAGGAAATCGTCAACTACTTTTCACACTTAACAGCGACTTATTAGAAAATACTAAGTGCCCATTCACACTTGCGAATAGGCGAGGTCGCGCGACCAAGCTAGTCGCAAGTAGTCACAAGTGGTCGCTTTTCTCGAAAGGCAACCGCTTCGGGCCAGTCGGTCCCTGTTCGATTTTTTAGTCCCGCGACCGCAGTCGCGAAACAGCTGAACCAATCAGATGCGAAGGAACAGGACGTCCGTATACGTTGGCGCTTATTTTACGCGGCGATGACATTGAAAGCAGATGGGAGCGGCATATCACGAGACATTTCGGTTTACCGACTCGTCGGTCGCACTTGCCAGTGTGAACATCGTCCGTCTTGAGTAGCTTTGTGGTCGCCAGTTGCAATCGGTAGCGAGACGTCGTCTAGTCGCAAGTGTGAGTGGGCCCTAACTGTACACGTTTCACGTCGGAAGGAAGTTTATTATTACCACGAGTTGGCACTAATTATGGAATAAAAACCTTGTCATTTACAGCCATCTCATTCTGGAACTCTTTGCCACCCATCCTAAAGTCATTGTCGAACTTTTATACATTTAAGAAAGCTCTGCGTTTTTTTTTCTGTCATCTTAAGCTTTCTATTATGTCCAGCCCTTATTAGCTTTTATTATTTTGTGGATTTTTTAGTTTGATGTATTCTTCGATGTGGTATTTTACAACCATGTTTTTGGTGCATTTCGCTATAGGCACTGCTTCATAAGCGCTACTTTCGTCTTGCCACTTATGTACTTTATTATTCATATTTTTCCTCATGGGTCCTCCCACGGTCTTCGGATTATGGAACCTTAATCTGTAAAATCATTTTTCATGATCTGTACTGTTACTCTTTCGCTAACAATAAACAAATTCTGAAATTAAGAAACGGCATCATGGCACTGCACCGAAAGAGTTCGAGCACTAACGAAATAGGAACGCTGTTTCTTTAATCCTGTCCCGGCTTGTTTTAAGCAGTGCTTCTCCGCGCATGCTCTATTCACTTTAGCTTCCCCAACTGAGGCTAACTAAACTTTCCAGAGAATTTATCCTTAAAACATCGGGAGACTGTCGTTTTAAAGGAACAAGGAGGTGATACAAAAAACGAAATGAAATGGTACAAGCATATATAACAAAAATTTTTTTTTCCTAGACGAGGCTATTCTTACACCAAACCCCTGCCAAGGTTTAATAGCTAGTGTTTCCTGTCCTACTGGTCTGAGAGTCGAAGAGCATTGCAACGTTCTATTCATAACCAATATTCCTACGCTGGTTGGGACAATCCATTCGGCAACCTGCCGTGAGGCTTTGCGTAAACTATAATAAAGACTACCAAATGGAGTTATCGAAGGGAGCATTGGGTGCCTTCGAACGCTTTAATTGCCAGATATGATGCACCAAGAGCAACCTAGCACTAACTTATTTTGTGCTGTCATGACTACACGACAGTGCAAAGTTGCTTTGATGCGAAAGCATCAAATGGCCCACTGAGCAAAAAGCCTGCGTCGGTAGCGGCGAAACGGCCCCTAAATTCTCATTGGCTGCGACACCATGTCACGAGCGCGCCTCCACAGAGCAGATACGGCGACGCGACGCCGCGAGGCGAGATGGGTGGTCGTCGGCGAGGCAGTCGCGTGAGGCGCGCTTGAAGGTGCCGCCGTGTCGCTCCCGGAAGCCGGTGCGCGGCGCGTATCCGTCTCTCTCTCTCTCTCTCTCACCCCCAATAGGCTTAGCTGCTGCACGCGCCTGCCGGCCTTGGTGGCCGCTGCTGCTTCCTCGGTCTCTCGTCGCGCAGGACATCGGTGGCCGAGGTAGAGGTAGAGATAGAGGTACAAGTATGTGTTTACCGAAATTTTCCTATGTTCTCTTTGCTGAAGTAAGAGTTCATATTCGTATAGCAGAGCTATATAAATGTATTGGTCATATTAGAGTCCCTCACGTTTTGGGGAGCTTTACGTGATCGTTCATAGAATATCTAGTTTGAAAATTGTGTTTGACAGCACCTCTTTGTATAATTTAAATTCGAGCGCCTATACCACTTAACCGATGATGCGTGATTTTCACTATGGGCCTGTGTGACATTTAATTTGCGATGTCAAATGCACATAGATGGAACCCACTACACCACGCCACTCGTGGAAGTCTCGCCAGTGCCCATACACTAGCTATTTGCTTTCGCTTCATGTAATATGCGTTCGTGAACAGCGCCTGCCTACAACGGCCCTTGTTAAGTGTGTGCCATCAAACGAAAACGATAACTAGAAAAGGTCGTGAGACAAGACACAGAGAAAGGAACAGGAAGGTCCTGGCAATGGTTTGCTAGCATATCCTTACAAAGTACCGTGTACCAACTTGCCCAGCAAGCCGTTGTTGTATGCAAGCCAAGCTTATCCATACAACGGCGGGTACTCCATCTGAATTTGCTTTTCCTAGTCCCTTATTGTCACTTCCTTGAAGGTAGACTTCAGCACTTACTTCTTTCATTGCAATTGCGATATCGGGAGTTTTTTTTTCATCTTTCTTTTTCTTTATAATTTGCGGCAAGTCGTCCAAGGTGAAAGAGAAGTCAGATAATAGAACTAGCGGTGAGAGCTAGCTGTTGCGCACAACACCAGAATGAAAAATTAGCAATAAAGGGTATGTCCGAGAGCAATTGAAGAGCGTCGAATTATAATCTTTCTTTAATGGTTTTGAAGAAGCGCTCAAAGAGATATATTTAAATAGAGAGCATTTCGTTTCTTTCTCGTGTCTTCTCACATCAGTGCAGCCCGTGACAAAGCGGCGAGCTAAAGCCATTATCTGCTCGCACAGAACACAAGCTGCTGTAGTTTGTATTTTGAGCAAATGTGTGCCTTCTCTAGAATTGATGAGCCCTTGTTTGGACAAAATTGAGGAACTATTAACCTCCGTGATATGCGGTTTATGTGCGAAAGGAAAGTATGGTAATCTTGCAGCAACTACAGAAATATTAAAAATAAATTAATTGGAGCAGGAAGAGTCGCTATTTCTGGCTTACAATAAATGCACTTTGTTTTCGAGTAGCTTATGCCAGTTGGAAATCACTCGCGTTAGCGCCCTGCTCACCAGGTAATACCTACCCCACGCTTAGAGTCGCCAGCAAATTGTAAATGTTTTATTGTGCATGGTTCTAAAATACACACGTTAGCCTTTATAGGGCAGGCACCATCTAAAAGCGCGTTGATATTGCCAGAGATGATACCTCGCACGCGCCTAACGAAAAAGAAACGACTGCGAAAGTTATTACTGCGGCACGTTTTCACAATTTTGGACGCACCAGAGTTCGATTTTGTATTCATTATCTCCTCAAACATAGATCCCTATTCAGCATAAGGCAATATGTGGCGCTACAGAAACTAGGAGAAAGATCGCTGGACGGAGGGAACTGTGACAGGTGTGTCTCGTTTATTAAAGGACAGCTTCAGAATCACGCCAGCTTATGTCTCTGGGATCTCACCGGGCATGCTAGATGGCTTCATTTTGTTAGGTTGAGTTAGGTTTACTTTATTAGGTGGTGTTGGGGTGCGCGCGTAATCAACACCTGCAGGTGTTGCGCTGCTCACAAGAAACAGAATAACACGCATACAAGTCCACCAAAAAAGTAGTGAAAAAACTACTCTTCATTCAGTGCACGCTACGCGGGGAACGCACAGTTTGATACGCATGACTGAACAAAGTGCGGTAAATGGAAAAAAATATAGTAGGGCTCATTTCCATATTTATTAAAACCGCCCAACTCGGAAGTAAATCGGTGCAACTTTTCCGTGTGTGCCAAACATGCCCGGCCTATATTTGCTGACTCAGATGAAAGACACGCATATTTTTAACTAGCCGTAGTTTATGAAAGGTCAGGCGCCGTCATTTGACAATAATTGTCAAACATGCATTCGAATACAAAATGAGAGTTTTGTAACTGACCAGTTCTACCCACGTTGTAGAAACATTTCATTGGTGCTTCCGACTCATGCACATCCCCACAAATTATAGGCAGCATATGTTGCTCTTAAGAGAATATAACGTATAAGAAATAAATTGGAACAATAATTTGTCTTGAATCGCACGTTTGAATGTTTCTGGGCTCATTGCGTGTAAAACCACTACAATACACTTCTAATACTCTGACACAGCGAAAGCTCGAGTAGCTACGAAGCTACTCAAGTTTTGGGGTATTGTTGTTATAGTTCTGAGTCGGTAAACTCTAAAAATTTGTACACTCTTAAGGGCGTTTGCTTGTCCCGTAGGACACGCCCTTGGTATGGTATGATAAACTTTATTAAGGTCCTGAAGATCAACCCTTAGGATGACGCAGGCGGCTCCCACGTCGGGACAGTAAGGTTCAACCTTACCGCCTTGTCGTGGGCCTTCTGGACGTCCTGTACTTGATCTAAAAGAACTCCACTGTGAAGCACTCGCCGCCACCAGTCTCTTTCCTTGTCGCAGTCTGTGAAAGCCACAGAACATTGCCAAAGCATATGATCCAGAGTAATGACGCCATTACACTTCTCGCAATTGATTGGTACCTTTCTTTCTGGATATAGCTTGTTAATAAAGTTTGGACTAGGATAAGTTCTTGTCTGTAACAATCTCAGAGTCACCGCTTGAGCTCTATTGAGCTTAGCGTGTGGCACTGGGAATTCCCATCTGTTCATGTAGTAATGCTTCGTGACTTCATTATATGTAAGTAATCGGTCCCTGTTCTCCTCCTGCATATTATTGGGGTCCTGGTCGCGTAGTGCACGGATAGTAAGTCCTCGTGCAGCTGCGTTAGCCATCTCGTTCAAAATTCCTCCGAGATGAATCGACCGACCCCATGTGTGGAGGAAACCAGCGGATTTCGATCCCTTGGCTGTCCTTCTCACCGATCAGGTGGGCAGCCCTTTTGGTTACAAAGCCTTAGAGTAAATAATTTTATATGGCACGACAACGAGCTTTAGCAAGACATGCAGTGAGAAAAATCGTGGTTGAAAACTATGTAATAAATTCATTCCTATATGAATATTCCTAGATTTCTCTAAGGCATTCGACAGGATAAATCATGCTACAATGTTGCAAAAACTCCATTGTTATGGCGTTCGTGGTGTCTTTTTAACTCTAATAAAAAGCTATTTGTCAAATCGCCAACAGTGCGTATCAGTCAACCGAGAGCTGTCATCATCCCTGAAAGTTAGAAATGGCGTACCCCAAGGCAGCGTATTGGTACCTCTGTTATTTAATATTTTTATTAATGATATTGTACAAATTGACAGCTCTGTAGAATATGTAATCTATACGGATGATACCAGTCTATTTTTTTCTGGTGAAATGGCTGATGACCTCATTATGTCTGCTAATGAAGTTCTAAATAAAATACATGCATGGACTGTGGCAAATTCACTACACATTAATTGCTCTAAACCAAGGCTGTACTATTCCGTGCGAAATCCAAATTTTACGAAACGTCTCTCAAGCTAACCCTTAATAATAACGAAATTGAATTTTCCCCAACAGTTAAAACTCTCGGTGTTCTCTTTCACGAACATATGGCATGGAATTACCATACTGAACACATAAGTCATACACTTTGCAGAGTTTTAGGTGTGTTGCGTCGGTGTCAAAATATATTACCTGTAAAACAAAAACTATTATTATATAACGCTCTTTTTTCTTCACATTTATATTATTGTCATCTTGTTTGGGCCACAGGCTCTAAAGCATCATTAAATAATCTGGTAGTGTTACAAAAAAAAGGCCCTACGGTGCATTGAAGGTGTATCACATAACACACAAACCGCTTCTTTATATCTAAAGTATAGAATTTTAAGAGTAAACAGTTATTACGAATACCAGCTTTTGTCAACATTTAAATCAGAAATACGCAGAGGAAGTACCCTCTTACGTACTGTGGCCGATTTGCAACCAAATCCTGCCAGTCGCGTCACTCGACATACAGAGAATTGGTATGTACCATGTCCTCGCACTAATTACGGACTCCAAACATTACACTTCTGTCTTCCGAGTGTACTGAACAAGGCGAAGTTAACAATTGAAAGTTTACGTATCTTGTCTAAAACTGATATATTACGTAGGATGTTCTGATTGTGCTAGTCATGAATATTAGGTCATTTTTCTGTGATGGCTAATTAGTGTCATTCATTTATCTATTGCTTGGTTTTCGAGTGTTTCCTAATGTATTTCAGAGTTTTATTTTACGGTTTGCTGTGACAGGCCACATGCGTGTTCCTTTTGTGTTGTCACTCTCCGCTGCCTGTAATTTTGAAATTTTTTTATTTTGTTTTGTTTACCGGGTGATGGGGCTAGTCAAGCTGTGAATTGCAGCTTTTTCCCCATCACACCCAACTACGTCTATGTGCACTTTTATGTACCTGCCATGTGGTTAAATAAATTCAACTCAACTGAACTCAAATTCTGACAATCTTGGGCGCAAAGAAATATCCGACAGGATGATTTGACAGTCATAGCTGTGAATTTTTATTAAATGCACTTTTTGTGTCGTCTGTTCCAGCTATCATCATTTTTACTTGCCAGAGAAAGTCGGCAAAGAAGATACCGTCATTGGTGCCCAACAACGATTCAATCCTACCCCGTAAATGTGAGAGTGTTAGCCACGGGACAACCGAACACTCTTTAAACACACATAAAGGTGTAAAAAATGTTTAGAGTGCACTTTATACGTTAAGCTGTGGCACCTGGGTCGCGTTGGGAGACTGAATTTGCGGCGCTGTAAATATATGGTTTGTGCTTATATCGGGCAGACTTTAGTCTATGGCTTGGGTATGAAGTATGTTGGTTTCCTTTCTTACACCAAAGCAGCCTGTGGAAATGAGAACAGCGTAAAAAAGAAGACAATGACGAGAGAGAACGACATCGCGGCGTTGTCGTTGTCAGTCGGTTTTACTCTCGTCGTGTTCTTCGGCTGATCCCCTCTTCCATAAATGCACAATCAAATCGACCAAGTGGTCACGTAAGCGCAACAGTTGTTCTTGCTATTTAGCTATAAAACTGGAAAAAATTATTCGCAAAACATGTATGTTTTGTTTTAAAAATCAATAGACAATTAGATCATGCTCTATAGCCTGAAACAATGCGTAAACAGTGCGCGCCCGCCACGACATAAAGAGTGATCCACATGCAGTGCAAGGACCAGCGCCACGTTCCCCGTTGGACTGTCGCGGGACAGGGTGGCAGAAGCGGAGAGTTGAGGCATGTGGCACGCACAACGCAGCTGGCATAGTCTAAAACCATTACTTATTTATTTTCACTCGCTCGCTTAAATGACCTGAAAAGCTCGATAAGCATATATGGCTTGGAGTAGCTTTTACCAATGCGTACTCCCACCTCAGTAGAATGGCCACAAGCCCAGTTGTGAAGTTTGCGGGTACAAAGAGACGATAGCGCACCTTCTGTGTGTTTGCGGTCGCTTCAATGCACAAAGAAAAGTGCTCAGCACCACGTTCGGCAAGACTGATAACCGTCCAGTCCAATTCTGGCTTCCAGATAACCGGAAGCCAGAATTCTTGGACCCTGGTTCCAGCCTACGTCGGCTCGAACTGCCTTAAAAGCGCTAGGGCGCTTTTTAAAAGAAACGGGACATATTGAAAAACTATGGAATGTGTGAACTGATGCGTTCCTTGTTTTTTTTTTCTATGATCTTCTCTTTTTTTCGTATCTTTTCTGCCCTTACCCCGTCCCCATGTGCAGAGTAGCCAACTGGACACTTAATCTGGAACACAGCTAACATCTGGAGCAAAGTTAATAATAATGAGATCGTATACATATTTAGCTTCGATGAAAAGCATTTTCGGCACAATGGTCACATTTTCGTGGGACTCCAGTAACAAGCGAAATGCCTTCAGCTATAAGTTAATTACTGCTATTTTAAAGGCGAGTGTCCAAAATTACAGTAATTACAATACATCGCCGACAAATGTGCGACCTGTTATTCTCTATATGCTTTCGCAAACTCCAAGAAAGGAAAGAATAAACCACCAGTGATATCCATGCCACGTGATATACAGAGGGTACTTGCAACTTCCTCCTCATTGAACCTTTTTTTTTTTTCTTCTCAATACTGTTAGCTCGAGCAGGAGATTGGACAGGTGCATTATTTATCGGGAACTGATGATGACCCTGAGTACCACTTTAGTTAGGATGCCGTAATGAAACAGGTCACCAACGACGACGGCTGGAACCTACTTACCGGCCACTTGTTTGCCGACCGCGGGCCAATTTAGTCAAGTGCTCAAGCGAGTCCAATTCTCCCTCGAGTTTTCTTTTGCCCTCTTTGCGGTGCATCTGGCGCTATCTAGGATGCTGGCGTTACCAAGAGAAAGTAAATTGGCTGGACATTCAGTGCTTGCTCTCGTAATTTGATAGTGGTCACGACCATGGTTAAGTTGTTTGCTGCGTTTCCCGAGTTAGTGCCGCTAGTGAAATTAGGCCTAATAGCTGTTTCGAGTGGGCCTCATGGGAGAGGCTTGTTCTTAAGCTGTAGGTATGGTATAGCATCTGGTAAAGAACACAGAACAACGCGGGACGAATGACTCAGTAGCTAACAAGAGTGACATTCAGAGAGACGAGAAGATGATTTTCTGAGAGAGTGCAGGCCGGCTTGTAAAACGTTGCACAACACATCCGCTGTACAACGTCGGGTATGCTACGTGCTAGGTTGCTCGTTTATTTGGCTTGCGTAAGCAGTCGGGATAGGGGTGTATATAAGGTGCGAATCGAAAGTCTCCTGGTCAGACAGGAGGAGGTAACATTTACTTCAGTAAAAGAAAAGAATGCACGCTGGCTTCTGTCTTCCTGCTTACACCAACGGGGGAGGGGAGGGGGGGGGGGACCCTCAGTTCAGTACTCCGGCGGCTTTGACATTTTCAGCGGTGGTGGTAGTGGTGGCGTAGCAGCCGGCGGAGTTATCGTAGCATGCTTAGCCGATAATTGTTCCGCCTGAGGGTCTCATGTCTTTAGTAAGGGTGTCTGACTAGACTTTGCCCAACTCCGTGCCTCGACAAAGGCAAGTCGTATCACTCTCTTGCTGATTACTGCGGGCCCTTCAGGAAACACTACATTTTCATAGCTCGCGTGTGTAAGACATTTCTTTTTGCAGACTGTGAACAAACGCCTTTCTTTCCTCTTCAAACTGTGGGCATAACCAGGAAAAGTGTTACACATCACCTGATCTCAACACATAATGCACAAAGCAGGGAAGTAGATGGTCTAGCCTTAAACGAACAAACCTGGGTGTAAGCGGAGTTGGTTCCAGTGCAAGACAGCAGGGTAGCCTCTTTCGCGCGTAAGTACATTGACCACACATGCTTGATGTGGAGTTTTGTGGAGCTCCCTAAAATGATTGCGGATGACGTCCATAGTTTCCTGCAAATTCTTTGGGGCTCTGAATTTTGGGGCACATGATAGCGCTTCACGCACAATAGCGTCAGCTTTCTAATTACCCTCAATTCGAACATGGAATACTATCCACTGAACTTTCACTTTAGATCTCATGCTCCTCAGGTTTTTAATTTTTTAGCGCCCGAAAAATCCCTAATATACCTCTCGCGAGGCAGGCCACGATGTAAGCATTGTAGCACTAGCTTTCAGTCTGTGAGAATTACCACATTCTTTCTCTTTTTGCTTGTCTTTTATTTTATCTTGAAGGGCTCTCTGAACAAGCCTTGCCGTGCATAACCAAATCGTACTTGAGCCTGTAAAAGTGAAAGTACTTGCATCTTTCCCCTAACAACACAAACAATGTGCGAGGAACGAACTCAAAGTGGCAGGCCAGCTCTTTCTATTTACTATATATATCGGTGTATTGCCATTAAACATTTCAGAGGAAAGAAACGTAGAAGTAATCTATTACTTTTCATTAATTGGTCAATTAATTTCGTGGACTGTAATTAGTAACTGTAATGAATTACGTTGTTGACTGAACTATTTGTGATCGTAATTGGTTAGTCTTTTTTTCTGTAACGTGTACAAGTGAGGTCAGAAGTGAGCACCTTCTAGGCATTTTTATACTATGCTGGTGGCTAGCGTATAAATTTCTTAGAATGCTCTCAGAGTGATTAGTTATATTCAGCTTCTCGGAGCTGGAGTGAAAACCCACACTACGCATTTCTGACGACTGCAGGTGGCATCAATTGGTTTGAATAAGAAATACTACAACGAATTTCCAACACAATAGAGAATAGTTCTCTTTAGACAGAATAAAAAAAACAGCAAGTTAGTCGAACTTCAAGCCGATTACACAACTTCGAGCCGACTACACAACTTCGAATACACAACTCTAAAAAAATGATTTAGAATGTTTAACAGTGCTCTGAGATTTATCGAGGTAACAGAAATAGTACACTTTTTTTATTGTTACCCGGCAATCTGACCCAAGGTTGCCAATTCTTCTAGACAACTTTATTGTTCCCTCTTTTTGGCCTTTGCTGTACTCACGTAGCCTTTTATTACAAGATCATATGTTGAACACTGCTAAGACTTCGCGTAGTAAGGCACTTAAGGCTTACCGGCAGTCATCAAAGGAACGACTCCTGCTATTTTCAACGTGTATTCACATATTCAGTCCTGTGCCTTACTTGGCTTATTGAAGCCTAAACCGGAAGGCGCAATATTTATTACAGGCTGACTCAACATAGCCAAAAGCATATATCGGTGCTTTTCGGGATGTTCATCGGCCCTCACAGAATGTGTGTTGCTCCCATGAGCTCCGAAGAGTACCATTACCTTAAACGATTATTCGCGTATAACATGTTCATTCACATAATTCTTTTTTACATGCACGCGGGAATCGTCGTTTTTCTGAATATAGGAATCCTCTGGGATACTGAGTTAACTTATCCGCGGCGCAAATAATATCAAGTACCCAGTGGTATTTTTGTATATTTTCAAAATTTCTTTCGGATGTGCGAAATGTTTTGCCATCGTGAGTGGGCTCGGTGTGTTGGCTAATGTACGGAAGCAATGATGTATGAAGGAAACAATGTATACCATATTCCAATGTCTGCTTCGTAACTATATGTAGACTCACTTGAGGCCTAAACAGGGAAAGCCCTACCCTCTTTGCAAGAAAAGAATGGGGAGCAAAAAAATTACTTGTTGCTAATATTAAAAGAGAAACAACTATCTCCTACCAATAAGAACATATTATTTATTGTGGAGCTAACGCACCCGGTTCGTAAAGTGGAAAGACTTAACTAATTCCTTTCTGCTTTTGATATTTTACTGCTAGCTCCGCTTAAATTGTCTCACTTTCATGCTTAATTATAAATAAACAAGCACAAAAGAGCGTGGCGTCAGCCTATTAGAGCAGCTAAAGTCGCCACTGCAAACTTAATGTGCTGTATTGTTCCTTGCAGTTCTTTTATTATTTCCTTATAGTCTTGGTGTCAGTGTATGCAGAAGTAGCGTACAACGAAAGGCCGTCGAGTGACTGCAAGACCTGATTCACACAGCCGTCATTCACCAAATCTGTTACGTCATGGTCACGGCACCAGAGCTTGTTAAAAGAGACATTTTTTTCTTCGATTTACCCTAAAAAACGGAACGCCTGATATAACGTCTGCAACGTTATACCATGCTCTTAACGTCACCGGCGTCCTGCTTTGCCGGAGAAACTGGCGAGGAAACGTTATTCTTACGGACGCTGGTGCCATGTCGGTGACTTGATGGGGCGGATGATGGCTGTGTGAATCAGCTAGGCCTTACAGTGCCCAACGACAAAAATGTGCGTGAAGGCACAGTCAGAATGTAGACGCACAGACTTACGTCACAGGCGCTAACGTGAGTCTGTGTGTCTACAATGTTACTGTGCCTCCGCGCTACATTTATGTCGTTAAGTAAACACGAACCAAGCGAACCACAAGTCCGTCATACAGGGCCCGTTCTCGTCACGATACTCCTATGCTTCCGACTCTCTTGCACCTATTTCTTCTACAGATGTGTTGAAAGTGTTGGGTGCGAGACCGCGAAATCCCACAAGATGTAGCCCAGTAACCTCTCCAAAAATAAAAGACGCCCGCTTCCCTCCATGCGTCTGCGACAGAAACGGGTGGTGAAATGGCGGAGCTCTCTAGCGGCTTTGACGTCATGATAGAAGCATGCCCCCGCCCACTAGGGGTATTTTTATTTCATGCTCCGGTACACTCTACCCTCCTTCTTTACCATCTCTTTCCTCCAACCTCCAAGCGCGTAGGTCACCGTGAGGAGCGCGCGGTTATTGACACCATGGCGCCATCGCTTCGGAGCAACAAGACGAGACTGATTACAGATCCCTGCACGACATGCACCTCGTCGTCTCCCGAGTCTATTAGCACGATCTCTCGTTCCTAGCGCCGAGGCTCCCCTATATTTTCTTCCAACCTCCTCTGAGCCTGCTTTGAGTTCTTTTTTTTTTCTGTACATTGGGCAACTTTGTTCACGCCAGGTGTGCCAACAATCTTTTTTTTTTTCGTTCATTTTAGGCATGGAATGGTATGCGTGAAAGAGCGTACCTATACATGTGGTCAGAGGGTGTTTGTTCAAAGCACGCCTCCGTACAGGCTCAAATATCCTCGTCGCTAAACTATCTTTCTGTTTTTTTCTTTCGTGGTAATTACACGCCCTAACTATGCGTTGTTTTGTGGAATACTTCACATGTTGATCAAGTAAAAGGGAAAAAGTACAGTTATCATGCGTGAGCTTAGGCAGGACAGGTGTTTTCTAAGCGAGGTGTTTGACAGTGCTAATAGTATATTGGTGAGATGCCAGTTGCACTCTTTCAGCTTATACTCAAGATGGTGCTAGGAACAAGTTTTATCGGAGCTAGCCAAGGAGGAGTGTGGAACTTTAGATGCAAAGAACGTGGCTGGAGAAGTGTGATAATGGCCAATTTCATGCTTAAAGTATGAACCCAGTTCACATAGCTACACAGCGGTTGGGAATGTGATGATTAACGGATATCTCTTATGACAGTGGTAGAATCATATTAGTGAAGTTTTGCTATGAAGTCGCTTCGGTCTGGCTGCCTCTCCAGGCAATATTTGTGCAACAAAGAAAACCATCCCGAACTAGCAGTCACTGTGGTAGAAAGTGCGAACTCGCACTGGTGCACACCACTCGCTTCCTTTAGACAAGGTTTCCGTCGGCCGTACGTCCTGGTAATAGCTCGGAAAGTGTCAGCAGTATCCAGGCAGCCCTATTTAGCCTTCGAGATAGTGCACTACAAGGCACAACAACATGTAGCGCCGCATTGAAATTGCGACGTCACATGCCATGCAGGCAATGAAATGAAGTAATCGCAAGAAATAATGTGCTCAGAGATAAGCTACGGGCATTCGATGAGCTAATTATTGTTCTTGCGATAAGACACTGTTTCAGTGAGCCTGAGCTGGTAGTCTTATTAGCTGGCACCTAATCATTTCCGTTAATAAAGCTGGAGTGCTGCAAATGAAAAGGCAAAGCGACATATTGCGAAAGTCATTCTTGCGACTTTGTTTACTATGTGTTCCCTTCCCGTCGGCAGAAGGTTGGCGGCGTCTAGAGAACATGTCGCTTTATTACGGCTAATAAAAAGTAGCCGGCACTGTCACGCACAACCAGTATTAGTTTTCCCACGCACGCTGTCACTCGCCATCTGTTGACACTCTCATAGACCGCCCACTGCCTGACTTCTGCCCACATCATAGACAAGGCCTCTATAGTCGTTTGCCATTAGGACCAGCCAGAACCACTTTATTTATTTTTTCTTTGCGATGGATAGGCAAGATAATTTTTTGCGCAGGTAATTAGTTTCGTTTCATTCACTCCTTCCAACGTTGCAACGCGGAATCACATGCGTGACACAAGTCTGCTAAGCGGAGCCGCTCTGATTGGCGCTAGTTCATTGGGGTCATATGTGGCCCGCGGGAAATGCACGTAAGTCATAGCTTCGAGATAATATTCAAGATGGCCATTTTCATTAAGCATCTCACTCATTGGCCGATGATCAGAGAGGCGTCAAAAAATTTGCCTGCTGTGGTAATCTCCAGCTTGTTTCATGCAGTGAACATGCTCTTCGTGTCATAACGACTTCCTACGTGATAGTATTAGAATATCCGCCTCGATGGTTCTGTGCCAATGGCATTGTGTTGTACAGTCGCTATAGATGTCGAGCGTATACAATTCCTGAATTAGGGCCTAATGCAAAAAGTATTTGCATAGGCTGCTTTGGGTATTCATTTGGGTGATTGTTTTATATAAGATACAGATGACCAAATGAATCCTTAGTGACCCCCACTGCAGCTTCTGTTTTAGTCATATTGAGGTTTTAGGATGTAAACACTCAAAAGTAAATGTATTCAGCGTGAGAATTAGACTAATACCTGGAGAGTACAGGATGGTAAGAACACCTGTTGCATAATTATACTGGAGAACTTACTGGAACGTTTTCTGAAAACGGGTGACTCCTTAATTATGAGACAGCTTTCCCTTTCCCATCCAGATAAGCATTACTGCGCGTGAGTGCCGAAACCATTGCTATTGATCTGGTGCATTCGAAAAAAAGTTTGTTTTTGATGTAACTTTAAAATATCTAAAAGTGGCATACCATTTTGAAACGTTTTCCCCTATATGTGTTCAAGGTTGCAGCTGCTTAAAACGCGCAAGTAATATTGACCCATTGCCCACGCATGAAGTTAGCACTGTCATTTTTGTGTTAAATAAATAATAAATAATTACATTCACAAAAAAATCACACTTAATCAAACGGAAGTTACCAACGCGCAGTCTTCTAAGGGTAGAAGACACATACAAGCTTTCAAATGAGGGCACGCAGTCAGAACGCGCATAAACCTATTAAAAATTTAAGAAAGCTAAACAAAATGCACCGCTATTGTAACACATTAGCAGAAAGTAACCCCGTTTCAATTATCCGCCAAAAAATGGTTGTCTGGCTTCATTACACGTGCACTACTAAGATAACTCCCTTCACACAAAGTTGCCCACCATATACCTAGGCCTACAGACCTCGTGCAAAAAGCAATGTCTAAAAAAAAAAAAAAAACATACGTCGCAGACACGGGTAGAGATTTTCGAACCGGAACGCATACATTTAGGCTTAGTTTTATTGGGATAGCAATTATATGATAGCAATTAGTCCACGGGCGATAAAATCGTCGCCGCGGGCCATATACGCTGTATAGTGCGAGTGAAAGCATGCCACGGTGCCCCCGCAATCGCGGCTCGCGCACACAGGGCGAGAAGGGAGCGCAGTCTTCCAGTTGCGCGCAACGCTCCGGAGGGAGGTGGGGGGCCACGCCTTACTGCAGCCGCGCGCTCCCGCCGCGCCGGAAGCTCCGGGGAGAGGGTGGGCAGGTGGAGGGGCAACTTTTTGCTGCGGCCGCGCGCTTCTGCCGGGCCAGAAGGCTTCGAGGGGGGGGATTTCGCGCCGTGAGCGGCCGCCCGCGCGGCTGTATCTTGAGAGCCATCTGCGGCTTGGCAGAGTCCGCCCTCCCTGTGTTTTAGCGGATAAGATCGCGGTGATGCGAGAGCCGGCACGACGCTCAATTTGCTGGCTGCTGCGCTGCCTCACTCCAACGTTTTCTCAGCTAGTTTCCACGGTCATCCAGTGAGATGGGTTCATGTTTGCTTGTGCGCGCGTTACACCATGCTTGTTAATTTAATATGTCTGTGCTTACAAGTTTATACGGCTGATAAAACTACTATCTTTACTTTGTATAGCTGTCCACTAATTTGCTATCGCAAACGATGCTTCGCCTTTCGGGCGAAGCTGCTACTTTTTTTTTGCCATTGAAACCTTACGGGAGCAAAGCTGATCATGATATCTGTGACGTGCACGTAAGTTGAATGACCCACTCATAAACGCCATAACTGTATAATAATATTAAGCTGTATTAATTTCGACTTTGAAATAGTCAGCAAAGCGATCTACTAATGTCGGCAAGATGAAAGTGCGCAAAAATAAAGGGAAAGGAAAAGGAGGGATTGCGAGAGGTGGAACGAGCACCAACCGTTTACCGACAAAACATATACGTGCGAGCAGCAAAACCTTACTCGAGTGCACTTACTGCGGGTGCGCGCAGCCGTGCTTGACACGTGCCTTCAGGCAGCAGAAACTGAAGCGCGGGTCGTGGAATCTCTTTGTTTGCACCGTCCAAAATAGCGGCGCTTTTTCTGCTTCGCTGCAAAGACACGCATAGTCGCACTTCAACACAACACATGGGGGCGTAGTTTTCGTATCTGTGCTGCTCGCATGAAAAAGCGGCTCATTATATCTATTCAACTAAAAGTGATGATAGACGATGTCACTATCTTTATCATAGTTGCAAAAGGTAGGCGAATATGTCTTCAACATGGGCAAGTTTAAACAATCAAACGAAAAAAAAAAGGAACTTTGACACTGGGTTCATCGATCGTATCTACCGTATGCAGGTTGTCCCAACCATCTTGCCCCGAGATTGAAAAATGTGCATATACCACTTATCTGGACAGAACGAAGATAATGTTATTTGCCGTCGCTTGGTAATACTCAGAATATTTTTGAGTATTACCAAGTATACCTAATTTGTCTTAATTATTCAACTTCTCAAATATTTTAATTAGGTGAAAAGTGTCAATGAGAAAATTGTATGTCAACATGAAGACCTCGCGATACAGCTTTCTGTTACTCAATGCGTGCTACATAAGGTGTCTTTCCGAGTGTGAAAGAAGCCTGAGAATACACGCAAAGTGCCTCGAGTGGCCGGTCACGTGGCAATGCCCAAGCGCCAGGCTGCTCGTCCTGCGACATGCTGGCGGACAGTAGGCACAAGCGGTGACCTGAACAAAGCTCTAGGGAGTAGGCCAGGCATGCAGAGGACGGGGGACGAAGAAGCATCTCCACCACTTGTGACGTCACAGTAAGGGCACGGTGAAAGAGCTTCGGCATGGTCCCCACTGATGATGCGCCCACACGAGCGATGAAGATGAAGGGCACACACATGATGATCACATTACACAGATGATGAAATGCCGAATAAATGTCCGTACTATATATATATATATATATATATACGGTTGAAACGTCCGCTTCAAGGAAATAGTGCGCCCTCATGGTGACAGACGACGCATCTTTCCCTCACGCTGAGCAAGACTACGTTTTTGCAATCTGCGCAAGACACACGTACTTCTAATCTATACTGGGCCAACCGGCGAGTTCCGCCTTCTTAAATGCTAATAAACAAACTGTTCAGGAGATTTCGCCTTTTCTAAGAACTTGAAAGTGAATGACACTGTGCTGAACACTATATACGCGAGGTAAAATAATATAGTGCCACATCTAGATTGCACCGCACGATAGAGAGGTATGAAAGCTTCAGTGTCCAATAGCATCGAGACACAGTATATCGTGTCGAGACTCATATTCAACCCAACCGCTTGCACACGTGTTAACACTAGTATGTAGCGTCTACAGCTTCAAGAATGTCGTCGTTATTGCGTTTATTACACTTTGCTACGGAGACATTGAGAAAACATGGACGTTCGGAGCCTGCAGGCTAAAGACAATCAATGTCCTTAATGACCTTATTAACTTAATTAAAGAAAAAGAAAAGCTTTGCAAAAACAGTGTGAATGCCATTAAAATGAGCAAATACAAAACGTTTACGCTTAGTCGCACGTCAAAAGCCTCTTCAGCGACTCTAATAAGGCCCCTGTGTACGCGGATTATCTGTGCGGCATTGAAACGTGCAAGCCCTGGCATTGTTCAATAAAGCATTGTCTATTGCAAGCTTTATTTTGAACTTTGGACTAGTTTCAGAAGTCCTCGCTGCCTAAGCCGCTCTTTTTTCACCTACATTTTATGATTGTGAAATTATGATTACACTTATTATTTATATGGGTCAGCGGCTAATGGTTTTATCAGCCGTGGCACCAGAAACGACCAGCAATTAAATCACTATTTTTAATAGCAGCATATGTACAAAATGTAAAGGATAGCTTTACGAGCCCAAGGCTCGTTGGATACACGGCTGAACGTATATAAAGAGCCGGTTGAAACTGAAGGAGCAAGTCATTAATTACGCCATCACATTCTGAACTAATGATCGAACCACGCGTATTAGCTTTTGCATTTTCTACACGAATAGATGGCTGGATCAGACAAGAAATAAAGACGTGAGTACTAACCACCGTCGGCTAGCAGTGAGTAATGGGATGAACATATTTACAGGTCGTATAGGTCAGGGCACTCTGCGCAAAGTGTTTGGGATGCGGATATGAGATACGAGCTAAGACCCACGTCGGACTCTTCCACGTGCCATCTCCGTGACCTTAGTTAGCATGTTAGGTTAATTTGCCACAATTCATTCTTCAACCTTTACGCCTGGAAAAAAACGTCATGCAGCCAGAAATCAAAACATTGTGCGCGACCCTTTTATGAACTAAAAGGACATCCTTTAGTCTATATATGTCGCTTGGGCAATCTACAGCAATGCTGACACCAAATTGTAAAATGCAATATGTTGTGTCATATTTTGTTGATGAATTTTGTTTTATACACAAAACAGTAAAGTCCCTAGAGCAGTCTTACGCAAAAACCAAAGCTCATTAGAAAAATTACTATCGTCATGGAACACGTGTATAAAATGCACCACAAATCGTAGTAATAGGTTATGCGCAGCGGCTAGCAAACTTGAGGTATAAATCTGCGGTGCACTTTCAAAAGCCGGGCATGAATGTTCTTTTTTTTTGTAGGCATGCGAAAGTACTGTATCAGGCATTTCTCATCATCATCATCCTATAATCCTGTGATGGTAATGCACTGCACAATGACCGACTTCGGAGGGAGAATGGACGGGACCACACTAGCCACACCGAGGCTGTTGCTGCTCTACGAGTGGAGGTGTGCTCTCTTAGCGACCAACTCGCCTCTGCTCAACAGCCTGGAGCTTCCCTAAGTGTGGATTTGCTGCGTACAGTTTCTTTATATCAGCTAGGAGCCATGTTAAGAACCAATATTCAGTTGTCAGTGATCTTCCAATTCCAGTCTTCCAACCTCCCTCCCTTTTCATGGATGTGTTCTTTCCAATCACTACGCAAGTGACTTCTCAGCAAGTGGATTGCCGAGGAAACAGCACAAATTTCGGCACGGAGCATGTTTCTTCGATTTGATGTCGTAATCACGCGCTTGCCTTTGGGCTCATCTCTTAGCATGTTGCAAGAAAAGTGTATTGTCCAATTCGGACACCACAGAAAGACACCATAACCTGAGGAGAATTGTCAGCATTCAACAGGTATATGCAGCTGGCGGCTAGGGCAGAAGGCGCACAATACATTTATAAAAGAATGAACCGCAACGCACTGAGTGAGGAAGAGCAAAAGTATCAATGAAGCAATGGCAGACGAGAAGAAAATGCATCCATAGAAGGCTTCACCTCGACAACGGGCGCAAGTGGCTCAGGATAGGGCAGTTTTCGCAACACCGCCCGGGTGCTCGTTTTTGTGCCTCTATCGAAGGCCAGCGGGGCTCAGCACGGAAATGCCTCAACTTGGCGAGCACCTGCATGACGGGAAAGGTCCTTTGGACCGCTGGGAATGCGAGATACCCAACGACCGCCGGCATTCGCCTTTATTGGCACGCTTCCGCACTCCGTATAGGTGGTGACGTGGCTGTCGTGTCAGCGGAGTTTCCTCCCTCGGGAGTAAGGAAGGTTGCGAGAGCTCGAAGGAACGCACAGGGTCTTACCCGTTGCCATTAGGATTGCGGAATTCGCCTTCTTCTTATATACGTTGTTTTGCTTTCCAGTGGAAGTCACTCCCGCTGGCGTAGATGTACAGTGACATAGGCGATAGACGCGACATTACTCTCTGTTACGTGCGAAAGTATGCAGAACCAAGAACCCTAAACTATTACTGTGCGAAATTACTGTGTTTATATGTTGAAATGTTTGCACCTGTGGTATCCAGCATTTTCTTATGCCACACAACGCCCTCGACGAAAGATCGAAAGCCGCAAGAGGGATTCTTAAGGTTTATATCGAATAGCTGTGCAACTAAATTTGAAACAGGTGCAACCAGCAGCATATCCTTTTGTACACAGTACGACTTAAGGATTTCGTGGGCTACTTCATTAGATTTAGGTAATTACGTGTAGCGCCGATGATTTACTGGCTGCCTAGCCGGCGTGGAAGCACTACATGCTTATGCAGGTCAGCAAATTTAGTTTGTACAGCCCGGCAATAAACCTGGTTTGGCTTTCTTTGTAAAAAGAAAATTTATGACGTGAATGGAGAACAGTATTATAGCTCGCTTTCTCAGTGGCCCACAAAGGATAATTCCGCATTTTACGACGGGAGAGTATCAATGGCAACTGCTAAAATTTCCAAGTGCATATCGGCCGTCTAAAATGTGCACTCTGCAGGACATGAACATGCAACCTCCGTTCGTGTTCGTAAGACTTAAAAATACGCGTGTCAAAAACTGCCACGCCAAACGTTGTTTTCCTTGAATTCCTTAACTTGTCTGATGTTACCTTTCAGCTAAAACTGAACAGTGCTACATAACACATTTATAATCTACGATAAAACAGGCCCAATTTAGTAATTTTTGTTTCCTTGTGGAGCCCCAGGGCGTAGAGCAGCTACGAAACGCTTCCGTTGTAGAGTTATACAATGTCGCAGAGTACATACATTGCATCAGCAGTAAAGGAAAAAAAATGACAGCAGATCCACGAGGTGAATGATGATGAGTGGGCGAAGCTCCGGAGGGAATCATCAGATCTCCCGCTTAAGGGGACGCTAGCACAAACGCGTTAGAAACGTGCAGTACTCTCTAGTAAGGGGGAGCGGCCACAGCGTCTTACGCAGCCATTTACACATGCCGGAACGTGCACCGCGTTTGCCGACGCCATCACATGACTGCTGAGAGAGTATACCCCCCGTATTCATAAACGCTCCTCGACTTGATGGGATGGATGGAGAAAACTTTATTTCGTCAAAAAGCATGTGCGGACGATTCCGTGTTAGATGGCCATCAACCCATGGTTGACGGCGACCTGGGTGGCCCACTCCACGACGCTGGTCTGTACGACCGGGTCTGAGCTGGCCAACACGGCCTCCCACTGCTCGAGAGAAGGATCAGGCATAATATCCACCGGTGGCGACAATATGCTACATTCCCATATGATGTGGTCATAGGTTGCCAGTTCCTGGCACCATCTGCATTCCGGCTTAATCTCCTCCGGGTATATTTTGCTCAACACGTATGGATTGGGAAAAGACCTAGTCTGCAACCTTCTCCATATGCATTCCTGCGCCTTAGTCATCTTCTTGTCTGGGGGTGGGTAAATCCTCCGCTCCAGCTTATAGTGGTTTGTAATGTCGTGAAAGGACACCAGCCCATCTCTCGTGGACCTCCCTGGAACGACCAGCCCACCTGCTCGGCTGACGAAACCTCGAGCATTTATGTGAGCCGCCTCGTTCCCAGGATTCCCAGAGTGTGCTGGCACCCAGACAATTTCCACCTCCCTAGTCTCTCGTCTCGTGGCCCTATTCAGCAATTGTGCCGCCGTGACAGATATTCTGCCCCTTGCCAAATTTCGGATGGCTGTTTTTGAATCGCTGAGAATCAGGTCAGATTCAGTATTAGCTATAGCTAGCGCTATTGCCGCTTCCTCTGCAGTTTCTGAGGAGCGGGTTTTGACCGATCCAGAGGCGATCGAGCGTCCCCGTCCGTCCACCACCGCAATCACAAATGCGTCCTTGTCCTTGTACTCCGCAACGTCTACATAGACTGCCCCGTTGTACTTCCCGTACTTAGCATGTAAAGCTCTAGCTCTTGCCTTCCTGCGTTCCTCATGATGTATCGGATGCATATTCTTGGGCAAAGGCTTTATGTATAAGGTCTTGTGGAGTTCCCGCCGCACCTGAGTTTTCATGTCCCCGACAGGAGCCTTAACCCCAATACCGATCCTCTCCAATATGTCCCTGGCCGATTTAGTTTTCGAAAGCCTAGCGAGCTGCATCACCAAGTGTGCCTCCCGTAGTTCTTCCAGGGTGTTATGCACCCCTAATCTCAGCAGCCTTTCTGTAGGCGCTTTGTTAGACAGCCCAAGGGCCGCCTTATACGCCTGCCTAATCATAGCATCCACCTTGCCTTTTTCCGTCGCGTCCAACTTCATATAAGGCGTCGCATAAACTATCCTACTGAGCACAAACGCCTGTACTAGCCTACACAATTCCTTTTCCTTCACCCCTCTTTTGCGATTGGCGATTCTCCTGATTAGTCTCACGGTGGCGTTGACCATATTTTTAAGCCTTGCCAAAGCCTCCCTATTCTTCCTGTTAGTCTGCAGATACAGACCTAGAATCCTAATCGTTTGGGCCTCAGCGACCGGCATACCCCCCACCTTCACCTCTAGCGGGGGTGGCGGAACACAGTGCCTCGCATGTAGTCCTCGTGGTTTGTCCCTAACCACAAAAAGCTCAGACTTGGGCTGAGAGCACGTGAGTCCCGCCTCCCCCGCTAGCTTTTCCACAATATCCACTGCTCGTTGCAGTGTATCCTCCAGTTGTCCGTCACTGCCCCTGGTAACCCATAGAGTAATATCGTCCGCATAGAATGTGTGTTTTAGTCCCGATATCTCTTCCAGCTTCGGCGGTATCTTAATTAAGGCGAGGTTAAACAGGAACGGCGAAAGAACCGACCCCTGCGGTGTCCCTCTGGCCCCCAACGTGAAGGAATCCGATTTCGCTTCTCCGACCACAATCTCTGCAGTCCTGCCCTCCAAAAATGATCTGATGTAGCGGAAGGTTCTACCCCCTGGTCCTATGTCTGATAGGTTCCTCAATATTGCCTCATGGGCAACATTGTCAAAAGCTTTATTTAGGTCGAGCCCCAAGATAGCCTTGGTGCCCGTACCGTACCCAGGATCAATCACGTCCGTTTTCAGCTGTATCATGACGTCCTGCGTAGACAAATTGGCCCTGAAGCCAAGCATCGTTGCAGGCAGAAACTCCTTGTCCTCAGCATACCCCTGAAGCCTGTTGAGGACCACGTGCTCCATCAGTTTGCCCACGCAGGATGTGAGCGAGATGGGGCGCATATTCTCAATACAGAGCTTCTTCCCTGGCTTAGGAATAAATATAATCCTAGCATGCTTCCACTGTGCCGGGATCTCCCCGGCCACCCAATACTTGTTCATCAAGTCGGTGAGCGCTCGCACCGACTTGAAATCCAGGTTTCTTAGCATTTTATTAGTAACCCCGTCCGGACCCGCGGCCGACGTAGTACGGAGCTGCCCCAGGGCAAACTCCACCTCCGCCACCGTAAAGTCCTCATCTAGTACCGAATTTTCCTCTCCCGAGTAGTGCGGCAAGCAACCGCCTGCCCCACCGTTTATGTAACGATCCCGGAGTTCCTGCATAAATTCTGCAATCGTGCCTTGATATTGATGCACTAATCTAGCTATTTGTCCCCTTTGCGCCGACTTAGTTACCGCCGGATCTAAAAGGTGCCTCAACAACTGCCATGTCTTTTTGCATCCGAATTGACCATTCATCCGATCACAAATCTGTCCCCACTGCTTGCACTGCAAGTCCAACGTGTAAGTTTCGATTTCTCGTTCTAGCTTGGCCATCCTCCTACGGAGGACTCCATTATGTTTTTGTTTCCTCCACCTCCTCAAGAGACTCGCGTGCGCTTCCCACATGTGTAACAATCTAGAGTCCGCCGTATAGCCCTCCTCCTCCATCGGAACCTCTTCCGTGGTACCCTTTACATCCTGCTTGAGCGCCTCAACCCATGCTTCCAGGTTCTCGATTTCCGCAATCGCGGTGTCTGCCCTGGTTTTCCGAAATCTGTCCCAATCCGTCACTCTAGGCCCATTTACCTTGTCTTTATGCTTCGCAGCACTAAACACCGTGGACAGGATATAGTGATCACTCCCCAGTGCCTGTCCAGTGTTTACCCACTTTGCAGCCCGGATACCCTTCAGAAATGTGAGGTCTGGAGAGGTATCAATGCTCACGCTATTGCCTATCCTCGTATTATCTTGCGGGTTGTTCAAGAGCGTCCACCGCAGGTCCTTGGCCACCTGCCAAAGCCGATTGCCCTTTGGGCTGGCTCGGATGTAACCCCACTCCGGATGCGGCGCATTGAAATCCCCCACCACTATAAGCTGAGCTCTAGCCGCTAGCCGTTGGGTCTTCATTAGGAGCTGTGGCAAGCCGAACCCCTTATCTTTTGGAGAACTATAAACATTAAGTATAAAGAGACTCTTATCATCCTTTCGTTTGGGCACAATCTCTAGCAGGACGTAGTCCTCCCTGCTGCAATCTATGGTATGCTGAATTGCCGTGGTGTTGCGATGGACTAGCACGGCTGTGAATACGCTCGATACACCCCCTGGATCCATCCCTGGCGGTGTATATGCCTTAAATCCCGGTAATTTCACCGAGCCACTAGCCTCTTGTAAAGCTATAATGTCCGGTTTACTATCCAGATTTTGTATGTGCAACTGCAGGTTCCCCCGCTTGCGACGGAAGCCCCTGCAGTTCCACTGCCAAACCTCAATTTGTTGGCGAGGGGCCATGATGAGGCACTAAGTTGACTAACATCGGCGCTTGGCCGACTACGGCAGGAAGTCGTGCCTCCAATAAAGTATGGAGCTGCCGAAACATGTCCATAACCTGGGTTTGGAAAGTCCGAGATTCGTTGGTGAAGGCGTCGAAACGCTCCTCAATTTTGTCTAGTCTGGCTTCGATCTTCCCGACCCGAGCCTCCAACCTATCCTGTCTGTCCTCCAGTTTCCCTACTCTATCGACAAGAGCACTCACATCCGCCTTAAAACTAGTCACTTTAAACGCCGGCTGTGGCGTGTCCGCCGTCGACGTCTCTGCCACCCTCTTTGCATTAGTTCCCTCATCCGCCGGCGGCGGCCTCTTGACCGGCCCTCGATTCTCCACTTCCATAGCTGAGCTCTCCTGCACGCGAGAACCCGCGGCCTGCGCCACTTTTTGTGGGGCCTGCATCACCGGTGCCAGTACCCCTTGTCCTTTGCCGCCTTTAAGCGCGTTCCATGTCTGCCATTCTGGCTTCCATCTTTTTAATAGTATCGCCCTGCTGCTGCACCTGCCTTTTCAGCTCCCTCTCTCGAGCAGTCTCATTCGGGGCGCCCGTGTTTGGCCAGCTCACCTTTTTTGTCGTGTCGTTTGCACTGTTCGCACTCCTTTCATGACTGGAACCTTGTCCTCCTGCTTTGCCAGCCCCGGCTCCTGGCAGTGGCGGGAAGGAACCCGACCGGTCCCTGCTCTTGTTTCCGTCTCTCGCACCGCTCGATGACCGCTCCGTGGGCCTCGAGCGCTGCTCCTCCTTGCCATCTTGGCTCTTGTCTTCACTGCTCTGCTGCCGACCCGGTGGCTGCTTGCGGGCTAGACGAAACTTGCAGTTCCGACTCCCCGTGTTGTGCGCCCCATGGCACACAATGCAGTCCGGTGTGCACGTCAGCGACTCTCCTTCAGGCGGTGCAGGATGGTCCTTCCCGCAACGGCGACATAGATTAGTCTGCGGACGATAGCAAACGTCCGCTCGATGTCCCACTCGTCTGCAGTTGTAGCAGGTCTCAACTAATTCTCTATACGGAATCACAGCGTACAGACAGTTCCAGTAAGTGACTTGCCAGGGAACACGTTTCCCCCCAAACGTGATCTGAATCGCCTTCGACTTGCCCAAAGGTCTTGCATCCAGAATTTCCATGCCTTCATTCTTCTTCAGGAATCCTGCCCGAATTTCTTCCACCGGGCATCCGTCGTAAGCATTGTATATGACTCCCCGCACGGAGTTCTCCATCGCCGCCACGTACGCCGAAACCGGAAGGTCGCGACCGCCCAGCTTAAGCGTTTTTACACTCGCATATGCCCACTGCGATGTATACACGGCGTGCTCACCGTCATCGTGTTGTTCGTCTCGTTGACCCGAACCAGGTCCTCTTCCGCTGCAGTCGCACTCGTCAGCTTCGCTGCCGCTCTCATTGCAGATCCGAGTTCCCTCGGTGTCACCACACTCAAGTCCCAATTCTTGGGTCTGCACACAACCTTGAAATCCTTGGCCGGCATCTTCAGAAACGGTCGTCGTTTCTGCCGCACCGGCGCTCTCCCCCGCTTGACTTGCTCCGCTCCGAGCGCCTTGCGTCCGTCGCTGCCCGCCTGCGTCTCGCGAGGCGTACTCTCGGCGTTGTCGCCGTATAGAGACTTCTTGAATCGGTCTTGTGCCTTCAAAACCGAGGTCCATTCTCCCGCCTCGAACTCTTCGGGCGTTATAGACTCTCCCTCAACCGAGTACTCCAACATCTTCAGCCTCACAAAGGCCCACAACCCCCAAGCACGGCCCCGAAGCCCGGCGTCGCCGGCGTCGGCTAGGCCTAGAGATAGCGTCGGCTCGGCCTATCTTGGAGCCGCGGGGTTGAGTGGAAAAACCGTGGTAAGACGCCTAAAAAAAATGTCACAGTTTCGCCCTAAGGGCGAAGCAATGAATGCGATAGCAACACAGCAATGTCATACGAAGTAAGGTGAGCGGCTTTGGTAGCAACAACATGCAGAACTGTTGTCGACGCCATCGGCGTTTTGCCCGCGTTAGCTCAAAAGGCGTGCGGCGTTGGTGACTGTTGCTGGAGCCTCTGATATAAATAGGCACTTGGTGCCGCAGCTAAACGTCGCCTCCCTTCGCTCCCCCTCCCCCACGGCCTCTCACGCGTCTGAAGAAGGCGCGTTTGCTCTACATATATGGTGATTGTAAAGGAGAAAAGAGACGCCTACTTATGCAGCCCTTAAGGAGCACGGCGCGC